>NW_017153455.1:199895-225021 GCF_001652005.2 Ceratina calcarata
TTTTTAATTATAGGAAATACGTTTTTCTAAGGTACATAAACTTTTGGGATTGACTATATAGCATTCTTAAATATAACTCAACGGATAAAATACATACACGCGTTACTTAATTCGCAGTGATAAAAAGCTCTAATATGCGATTGTATTAAAACATAAACTGGTTGACTAAAAAAAAAATTCTTAAAGACAAATGATTTGACACGTGTTAAGAAAATACATGTTACAAAGAATATTTCCACTATATCACACGTTTACTTTTCCTCAAACGCACTTCACCCCTAAATAGCGTTCGCTAGTCAAAAAGCCACCCTTCCGCGCCGTCTGCAACGTGAAAGGACAACACGAAATAAATACCCCAATAGCTTCTCGAGCTGATTCACGATAACACAACAGATCGATCCCTTCGCGGGAGGCGCCGAGTAGTTTTATCCGAAGACGAGAAACAGCTTTTCATACACCCTACGCTAAATTCTCGCGGTGATTTCCGGCTTCACGTGCCACTTTTCTCACCCGGCAATCTGTAACAGGGGCTTGCCCCGTCATTGCAACGGAAGAACGGTCCCTTCCAGCTTACGCTGTTCGTCTACAGGCGACGGAACGGTTAATAAGAAAGATGATACAAGAGGACATGGTAAAAAGAGTAATGAACACCGCAAAAATAACTTGAAACTGTTATATGAAATAGTCACCTGGGAAATTCTTTATTCTTGAAGATCAAATGGTATGCTAAAAATTATAAATATCTATTCGTATGCAAAACTCGCAAGACTGAGCATTCGGGAACATGAATTGGAAAAAGAAAACGAAGTTGTATGAAATATGGAAATAAGAGATGTTATGTACCCAAGTAGAAGTTCAGGGTATTTAAAGTTCGTCACAAGATTCTATTGAAGTCCTACGCACAGAAAGCGCAGTGACCGCGTGGAAGATGTTCATGGCAGAGTATCGGAAGTGGGTGCAAGTGGCGGAGTGCGCGTAGGCCGCGCGATGGCCCGTGCCTTCTTATAATGTTTTTCCAGAATAAATGGGCTTTCCAGCGGGCGCGGGCGGCGTCGTTGGCGCAGCTTCTATGGGGTTTCGTCGTCATGGCAACCCCGTAACGCCATTAAGCGGGCACAGGGTTTCTCTTCGCCCGGCGAGGGTCTCCCGGCGCGTGGAAACTCATCTCTTTCCCCCATCCCTCCTCACCTTCGCTGCGCTGGTTCGACCGCGCGGGGTGCTCGCCACCCGAATCCTCGAGGACTTTTCGGGGAAGAAAGCTGCTGCGTGCGCGCCCGGGAAAGAGAGAAACCCCATAAAAATAAATAACTCGCGATCCTACGAGCGTAAAGGTGATACGCCATCCCTTCGCCGTCGTTTTTTTCTTCACCCCGGGCGAGGTTCCGGGAGAGGATAGAGGAAGAGGAAGTTAGCCAGGTTTAGGAACAGGCGCGGTTGTACGAGCGCGTAAAATGAGAACAGCGACCGGTTCATGAGGGTGGACCGTAACCGTCCGGGTTGTTGAACAGCCGGATGTCGGCTGGATACCCGCGTGAATGGCCGAGATATCGAGATCACCGTGAATTTCAACGCGTATCGATCCGCTTATTTTTTATTGCGGCTAGCAATAGCGCCGGCATTGACGGCGAACGCAAATGAGAGGAGACCGGGGAGTAGGTAGGTACATGGCATGGAGCCTCGCTTCTTTTATGCTGGTATTCGTTGCGGCCTGTGGGTAATTAAAGAGCTCGTAAAAGAAGGAATAGGATTCCAGGGGCGCGTAAAAAGTTATGCACTGGTGATTCGTCTGTCTGCCTCTTGATTAGACAGTTTCGTTCAGTCTGGGGTTTTCAATTGATTTTTAAGTTCTATTCGAAATGTTGTTGATACGCTTGTAATAATTCAAACAATTTCAATCAAGCTTTTAATAATCTCTACAGGAAAACATTTATATATAACTCTCATCCGGAACGAACTGAAACGATTCATTCGCGGTACACAGATTTGTTTACTGAGCGCAGTCAGCCCGATTCACGCGAGATACGCGAAATGCTGGTTACGAACAGTTAAATAGATGCGTTTGTATACTGGCTTCGCAATTTATCAGCTATTTACAATCGATTTCATGAAACGAGTATATGACAACCGTTTGTGCAACCGGTGTTCTTGGGGAAAATAATTTCACTCGAATCGTCCGAGGTGCGTACCCGCGCCTCGAAAACAATCTAATAAGAACGGTATCATTAACACCCCAAGCAATCGTATTTCGTTCCTTGACACCCTCGGTTCACCAAAATTTGCCTAACAACACCCGTACAATTTTGACCCTTTTGTTTCTTAAAATCCCCATCGGAACGCTGCCATTTGCCAGCGGCCCCTGTGAAATTACGCGGCACAAGGATAACAATCCATACACTTCCCCCGGCCGTCCAATTCAGCCTCGAGGAGTCGTGCAATTATTTTCGAAAAAACACTCACGCCGGTGGCTCTATTGTTGTTCCCTTTAAATGGGAACAAGGAAGAGCGGCACGGGCACGCCTAACCGTTTAATTTCGGGAAGCTGCGTGCGCTCGATCGTCGTTTCTCCGGCGCGCCGCACCGCGCGGGAACATTTATTTCCGGGCCGGCCCGGCCCTGGGAGAGGAAATCGATAGAACAATTACAAAAGTTCCGTATCCTTCGACGAGCTCACCCAACTTCTCGGCCGCGCTAGCCTTGTTCAATGATCGTCGAGTCCTTCGGATCTGTTCACGGACAGATATCTCAATCGAGACGCGATGTTTGCCAATTCTTTAATTCGCAGTGCGGCTCGTTCACGGTGTCTTTAATTAAAGCAGGGAATTTTGTTGATTGCGTGAAATTGAGCGGGTTTAATTTTAATTGAAGGCATTTACGAAGGGTCCAGACGAAAGTTGGAATTGTTGCGGGTAAATGAAAGAAAAGGGAGTGGGATTTGAATGTTTAATTCGGTAAACAAGGTTGTGTCTCGTCAGGTATGATAATTATTTAAAGAGGGAAAAGAATGTGAGAATAGTTTCTCTAACAATTATCAAATCGTACTTGAGATTATTGAAAGATTCGATAAGAAATTTCATAAAAGACGAGAGAGTGTTATCGTGAGGACTGATCACTCTCTACTGCCCCAAAACTTCGTACTTAACGATTTCGAAGAACAATCGTCGGAGTTCCATTTTGTGAACGACGCCAAGATCCACCCCTGTTCGCAACAGTTAACTAGGTCGATGGGTGATAAATTCGATCTGTCCTCCATACGGAAACGACGACCCCTTCCAAAATTCCGGTGGTTATCTGTGCCACCCACCTATATCTTCGAGATAATCTCGTCGACGCATAAATCGCGGTGGGCCCATTCCCGGCTAATGGGGCGCCGGTGCACCCTCCACGAAACAAATTAAATAGCGCTTCGCATTTAGTTCTTCTTATTCGTCACCCTACGACTATGACGCATCCGCGGCGGAAACGAGCCGTAACTTCGGCCAAGGAACGAGCTAATACCACTTTCCCGTCGCTCCAGTTTCTTCGCTTTGTTGCTTAATTCGCCGTTGCACCGGAGTGGTTCGAGTTTTAGAACCGTACCCGGGGATGCGCGGGCGGCGCCCCTAGTTTAATGGGATGGCTACCGCGAGCGCAAGGTGCGTTAAACGGCCGATACGAACAGAGGAACGTGTCTGGAAACGTGCTGGTTACGACGTCCGGCGGAGTTATTGGCTTTTAATTGAAAATCGTATCGACTTCGGAGTTTCAGGGTTAAGTCAATTTCGTTGGTGTAAACTTAAGTCAGCTCGCCCCGCTTGAAAGATGTTTTGCAGCTGCAAAGCGCAAAAATATTTACAGTCGGCTACGTGTGAAAGCATTAATTCGTCGTTTCGTCGTACCAAAATAAAGGAATAGAAAATTGCATATTTAATTTCGACATTATTAAAAAAGCTATGATCAAATCACCACTATTAGAGTGAAGCGGAACGGCACAGCCTCGACGATGTCTGGGTTCAATTGAATTTTAAACGACTCACGACAACATTTCCGGGCTTGATAAACGAGTTTGACCCGGCCAATAAATTTAGCCTGGCTGCAGGTGTAGTCGAACGACCACTAGAACGTCGCGGCAATTTGTGAACGAAACATACGAGAGACCGAGCTTCTATTCCGAGACGCCAAGCCTACCTTACTTTATATTTCCAAGGATTCGACAGTTGAAACAATTCTCGACTCGCATAAGATTTCACGGTTCGGCATGAAACATTGATAGTATAATAAAACGTGCGCAAGTCAATATTATCGATCAGTAAAACACTATCGACGGGTATCTTGTAAGAATAAAATATTTTAAAGGAGATCATGCTACGTTCATTCTACAGATTCATTAAATCTGTAAGACACATCGTAATCGATTTTAAGTTCTTAGAGGACGTACTAAGTCGAGGTAAATTCGCTATTCACGTTCAACGAACCGCGAAACATCGTGGGACTAATCGCGTGGATAGCTTAGTCGCTTTGCGCTTTGATAGGGAATCATCGTTGCCGCATGGAATCTCAGGCTCCTTCCGCCCTCGCCCTAAGAATAGGTCTCGGAAAAGGAAAAGGAGCCCGACCGTAACCTCTTCGAGATGTTATCGAGCCGCGTGTGCTACCCTAACCGAATATCTTGCGTCACATACGTTCCGCGCCCGGGTGGATATATTGCTTGTCGCATAAATGAAAATCAAAATTCAGCCACTCGGAGCCCTTTGAGAGGTCGTGATTCGAGTTGAATACAGAGAAGGGTCATCTCAAAAGCTTCGACTCCGGCGAGCTTTAAATCCCATTGAGTTTCATGGTAGGATTTAAGTTACATAGAATTTTCACTTGATACACACTTGTACAGTGAATACAATCTCCATAAAAATTGAAACATTGATTACATTAAACGTAACTATGCGGGATATTTCTGGAGCATCGGAGGAAGATCCTTGAAATTAATTAACATCGTCTTGAGATTTTAATATCATCTCTGGTATTCATTTCAGTAGTAGTATAATAGAAGGTAAGTCATAAATTATTATACTGCCGTATCATTTATGAAGCAAAAGGTATTCATAATGAAGACTTAATTGTCTGTCATTAAAACTGCAACCTACAATAAAAAGACGTAATATTCTCACAAAGAATTAACTGTCTTCATTTCTTAGCAGTCTTGCAAATTACAGTATTAGATTATTCCTCTATTTGTTATGTACTTAAAAATTGGAATGGTAACAGAAATCCGATCACGTAATCCTCCGAAGGCTCCTATTCGACGAGGCCGCGTCAACGAGGACAGAAATTCGATAAAAATCTCCGCTATTAAATCTCTCTTACATCATCCCCCGGGCGAGCCCGGGTCGGAAAATCAATAGAACTTGGCAGCGGCGATTCCGGCGGCGAGATCTTTCAACCTCCTTTTGTCACCAGCCAGCGAGAAGAAGAGCATCGAAGGCGAGGATCCTCCGTGAACTCGTCCAAATAAACCTGCCCGATCCAGACAGCCTTAATCGAGTCAGAAAGTGGACGACGGAAAAGTGCAATTATGTCAGGTCCCGAGCTACCTCGGGATCGGTGTCGCAAATTCCTTAGACAAACACCTGTTTGATCGACGAACGTAGGCACGGGGCGCAGAGGCGATAGGTGGGAACGTAAACCGGAAGGGTGGTTTGATCGGTTCCTTGCTCGATAAGGTGTACAAAGTTAGCCGAGGATCAGCTGGCTTAACCTTCCATTAGCGAGCTCGAACTCGACAAGCCGTGCACGTCGAATCACGGATTAAACTGTACCGCCACCTTTCACGCCACCCTTCCGACCGCCCTTCGCGCTTGCTTCCGCTTTTCCGTATCGCGAGCACGTGTTCTCAGTCGAAATTTCACGAAACATTCCCGATATACGTAACTAACGAACGGAACGAAAACTGATTCGACAGATGCAGGACAGTGAAGAAACTCCTTCCATTTCTGATTTCTATTTCTCAGATTTCATCACGGCATTCCTTATCTCCGATCAGGTATGACGTTTTCCGTAATGTCTTGAGGAAGAAGGTTGAAGCGAGGTTCACGGAATCAGTGAACAGCGTTGTGTGTGTACCCCGTTAACTCGAGAACTCTCCATCCGTCGACTCAGCTGAATTTCCCTCCATTCTTCGCCGCGTTCACGGTTTTCTCCGATGCTCAACGACGGTCGAGGCAAATCCTTTCAGACGATGTCCCTATATCCTTCGAGCACCGAGCGCACATACGTATGCATGTACGTGATCAACGGAGCATCGCAATCTGCCGTATCTGTCCTACGCCATGGCGGGCTCGACGCAGAAGTGGAATTTTACGTGAAATCCGATTCGTTGTTCCGCGTCTTACGAGCCTGTCTCCGTGACACGGGAACGTACGTGAGTATCCTGTCCCCAATCTTTACCGCGAGATCGTTGTCTTGGGGATAAACGTGATACGATGATGTTTGATTTCGATTTTAGCTTCGACTGCTTGTTCGGAGTTTGTAAAGTACACACGTCGTCCGGTTAGCGTTACTATTTTCATTGAATGAAAAGACCCTCTTCGTGTTCCAAAGAATATTATAATTGTATATTTAAGTTCAATCACAAACAAAGAAGATTCCAGGGGAACATTAGATCAAATATCATACCTCTATGCAATACTGAGTTGATATCGAACAAACGCTTGGTTCTGAAACGATTTAGCTTAGAACACGAAACTCTGGAATTAATAAATCAAACAGATGCAAATTGGCGCGACAGCATCGACGTAGATTACAAGGCAAGAGATTCCCGGACAGATTACAGAGTTCTAGATCCTAGAAAATAATTCGCGTTCATTACTATGCGTCTCGAGGATCTGGTTCGAGTAATTCCCAACGTCTAGACTTTTCCTCGAATCCGTTTCCCCGTCCCCTGCCATCGAATTATTCACGGGACGCGAGAGTACTTTCACATCCCGAATCCGGTCAAGAAAAATGTGTCGATGGTTGAGATCCGATCGAACAGTTTGATTGAAATGAAATTATCCGAGCTGTCCCACAAATCGATCACGAACACCTACAGCCCAGGCCAATTACCTAATTATCCCCCTCGAGGCCCACCCACTTCCGTTCACGCTTCCTCCGCGGTTAGATCTAATTACTGCTCCATAAACCCCACCAAGGTGAAACTACTTGCCCCGGCGCCTTCGTATTTCCGCACAGTTGTAAAAACGCACATATATCGGTGCGTCTCGCATTTTCGATATTTCATGTGTCAAATATTTATTCTACGCAAGTGTAAAATAAACATTATTCCAGAGTCAATAATTATTCTCTAAAATACCAATATTTGCATCGGTTTACAATATTAAATATTGACGCGCAAATCATATCGAAATCACGAACAATAAATTGTACATCCCAATGAAACAGCGTGCACCAAAAGTAACAATGCTTTGTGTAACAGTTTTGTATCCGCCTGAAAAACCATTGACTCGTACTACTTGAACCGCGCCCAAACGGCCACCCAGCCAAATAAAAACCAAGCCAAGCTGCATAACAGCTCGGAACCCTCTCGCCACACATTACACCGCATGTCCCGATCACCTTTAACACGGCCTAACCCCCGACCACGATCCCACCCTCGCCTCTGTTTAAAGCCGTCGCGACACGTAGAAACGGGTCAAAGCAAAGAGCAATCAATTTCCCCGTAGTTGCCGTCGCCGCGCGATAACGAAACACCATGGATATTGATTCTTTTTCATTCCTGGGATATCGCCAGACCTTCCCGAGGGATTTCGCCATACGGGAGAGGATCGACACCTCCTGTTTTCACGGACTACTTCATTAATCACTCGTACACGCTTTTCCCTACCAAAAGCTTCGTTGCCGTTCTTTTTAAAAGAGCAAATGAGACTCAATGGCGTGCATTCATTGCGTTTCTACAGTATCAACTATTTTCTTTAATACCACAAAATTTAACGAAGACCGGGAGCTAAAATCGCCTTGATGGACGATTGACGTGAACTGCGAGTGACGTTAAGTACGAGTTCTGAAATAAACGTGTACATTAGAGTATTCGGCGAGAAGATAACTTTAACCCTTAGTAACAACTTAAGTTAGACTTATGAGAATTTGGGTTCTTAATGTAAGGAACCAGAACAGCGTCTGATAAGACTTTGGAGTAATAATTTGCCAGAAGATTACTAGTCAAAACAATTATTTAAGCCTTTATTTATATAAAATCCACCTAGTACGTACCATGAAGCCTATCCTATATTTCGACTTCCCTGCCGTCATAAAATTCGTCCCCTGAAACTAACAAATTTTCCACGCAGGAAAGCACCCCATTTCGGATAATCCAACCTCAAACCACCATTCTTTCTCTGAAACACCATACACCCCAAAACATTCGGCTTCTGCTTCGCCACCGTTAATTCCAAACCGCGACACCGTCAAATACTCTATACTATACATACCCTACACCTATCCGATTAATAGACCAATATTGTAATTAGCAACATCGTCATACCAATATCTTTCAATAACGTCGCTGAAAGCCTATTCCAAACTACTCTACACATCCACGTGCATCAGTCACATCGTGAATCGAATTAGCCGGCGTCTGTCGAATTAGCGAGAGCACGAGTCGCGATGCAACAGGAGCGCATGCTACAACGTAATCACGATTGAGAATCTCGAGTGTCGAAAGGAGCGCGGATTCCCGGCGACAAGTGAGATTCGAGACATAACTATTGTACACTGTAACGCGTGGGCACGTATATAGGTATAGCTGTTTCTTGTTCGGTTGATACCATTTTCGATCCGTTCGACTCGATTCCGGCCACGTACATGCAGTAATTTATGCCCACGCGAGCTTCAATATTGACTCGCGACCATTTCACGAACGGCCATGAAATTAAAGAGGAAAACGAGCGAGGAACCGCGTGCGCCAGCGGTCAATAGTTTTCGTAGCTAGAACGGAACGTGTTAGAAGAGAGAACGAAGAAGGGGGTAGAGGGGGTCAGGCAACGCACACGTCGGTTTTGCGGCTGATTTTATGGCTGTCCCTCGAAACTTTACGAGCTTGACCCTTGATCCTAAAACATACCGAATTACACCGCGGCCACGTTTCGTTCGACCCTCTCCCCCGCCCCTCCGTTCCTCACTAGTTTCGTCCTGTTCTATCGTTTTTACCGTGGAACAGTCTCGCGGAAAGAGAGATGAGAATTGAGAGCGGGCTATCGATCCCCTCGGCTCCTTTGGACGCGTACCAACAAAGAGAGCACGGGTTCAAATGTACCAACGACACGACGCCACCGGAATCTTAACGATTTTCATTCGGTCCGACGTTCTGCCAACTTCCCTCTCGACTGGCTCTCTTCACTTTGAACTCTTTTTGTCTCTCTTACTTTGGTGCTTCCCTAGTTCCCTGAGCTACCAGTGAAAATCGTTTTATAACATCGTCCATCATTTTTTGTGGGATTTATAAAGATATTCGAATTTTTAAACGACGCGAACTTTTCATATTGACGAGAAAATGTTTTCTAGAATTATTCTTTACACTATAAGTAGGATGTAAATTGTTAGAGAAATATGGAACTGTTAGATACATGTGCAATGAAAATGGCTTAAGCATTCCTCGAACGTTATCCGTTAATGAATCACAATATCCCTTTTCCTTTCCCTGTCCAAAGCGAGTTAATCGCCGCGCTGATGAATCGACAAGCAGGAGGAACGCACGGGTGCGAGTGGTAGTCCCGGGGATAATTTCTCAACGGAGGAGCGCAGCGGCGACGGGGTGGATTAGACGTCGAGCGGGACCAGTAGGAACGTGGCAATAGGGTGTATCGCGAAACGAATCGTCCCCGAATTAGGCTAGCCGTCGCGTGAATTGATTTCGAATGAGGCCAAAGGATATCCCCGCGCGTAATCCGGCGACAGCTTACTTACCACCGAGAAACGGGACTTGTAGATACCTGTGTATGTATGTAGAAGTCGCGACACAATCTAATTACCCCCGAAAATATTTCATGCCAGACACGTTTCTCATAAGAGGGGGACCGTGTCGGCAGTCGGCTGATTACGGGACACCGAGCCGAGTCGCAGCAACGCCAACTTTTCCCGGGGTCACCGGAAGTTTAGACACGCCCGGTATGTACTATTCGCTGCCATGACGTTTCGCAGGAAGAGAATTCTCCAGTGAACGATTCATCGTCGTTTCGTTCAGAAGACGACTAACTTTCTTGATTACGAAAGAGTTAGATGTTTTCAAGTTTTCGAAGTTCTTACAAAATGAGACATGAGCCTTTGATGATAAGCTAATAAAAATTTCACAGGGAATTCTGGTCGAAGAAACAATGAAATATGTGAAATAATTGTAAAGACTTCATTAATCATCGCTGCGCGAAGCCGACAGCGCCGTCCAGCCATGGAAAGTCTGTATTTTTCAATTAACCGTCAATTCCGGCGAGCTCGCGGACAATTTCTCTTAATTACGAGACGCGGTAGTCTCGCGGGCCGAGGTAATTTTTCTCCCACGGCCAATATGTTTGTGTTATCAAGAAATAAAAGGGGTCGATGGCCGGCTCATCAGAAAGTTAGAAATAACGTTATCCTCCCCGGAGGATTTAGCGGTAGAGATCAAGAAAGTTTGATCGAATTTCTCGCGGGGAAACTGCAAAATGAGTTTCCGGGGTCCAGGTAGAGCATCGGCGAAAAGCATAACTGAAAATATCCCGGGCTTCCGGTATAGTGGACCGGGTCTGGGTCAGTTGTTGCGGCCACAACGGCCACCTGATAGAACGGCCGGTGAATGTATCTCGATACCGGATGAAAGAAGCTTTGGCCGGGCAGCCACCGGGTATTGATCCTTTTTACCGTCGAACGTCGAACGGCATAAGTCGTTCTTTCAAAGACGAAGTCTTTCGAGAAAAATATCGTGACCGGGAATGATGAAAAGGAGCTGCAGCTTGGATTTATTTAGGATTTGTTCTACCGAAGATTTATCCATTGAATGGTGAAATAACGTGGCGGAAAATATTGCGTCTGGTCAATTCAAGGGCAAACCCAATTGCGAATATTACTCGGAAATATCGCAATGTCTCGATTTAAAAAATACTGTCCAAAAATGTTACAAAATAAATAGTCCTGCTAATTTCGCCAATTTCCCACTTAACACGGGCAACGGCAAAGTGCCGTCCCCTTTTTTAACCTCTAGCTTCTGTATGCACAAACATTTCTCTCTTTTTTTTTAATTACACGATGTCAGACAAAGTGTTCGAAAAAAGCCAAGTTTAAACACTAGACGTGGAACGGGAGTGCCGCACGCTTACGCGGTGCAGGAGCTCTGTTTTCTTTACTCGACATTCCCGACATCGCCCCATTCTCTTAAAATATACATTTTGTGGCGCGCGAACTAAGAAATGGAATGCCAGTTTTTCTTCTCATTTTTTGAAAATGCTTCTCTAAAAAGGGTATAAGAGGTTTTAAGTCGGAAGTTCACGACTCTGGTGACTATGGTACTGCTCCTTCTACTTCTCTTGAAACGCGTCGAGACAGTCGGAACAATAACGAAAAACATTTTACAAATTACATTCTTTAAAGGGAGAATTTATTAAAGAGAGAGGTTCATGCATTTGCATTTGAATTGCATTTTGACTGAGCTGAAGTAAAAGTTTTCTTAAAGAGATCGATTCATCACGCAAAGTACACGTCCAGACGAAAATTCAAAGGAAAAAGCACTTCCTATTCCTGCTTGAATATTTCATTTTGTAAACAAGAAATGAAATGCGCCTGCATTTACCTACGACGCGTCTACGAAAAATAGTATATTAAAAAAGACACTTTCCTCTAATCCGAATAAATAAATTACGCCGGAAATGTTCCAGTTAATGAACGAAACAGCAACGATCAACAAGTTCCTAGAAAGAAGCTAGAAAAGCAAACTCGATCGATCGGACCAAATGGATTTATGAGTTCTCCGCGCATCGTATTAAAATCAGGGAGAAGAAAAAGCACGCAGGATGCTTTTGACGGGCAAATTGAATTTCCAATAAACGAATACGTGCAAGTGCCGGTTTAAAGCCTAATCCGGACGCGAAGGCACCAGGCCCTCGGGCAAAATTCAATTCCTACACCCACGCTCATTGCGTTCCTCGCTGCCGAACATTCGTACGTGAAACTGCCCGGCTCGCCGGATGTTTTCGTGCAAGTAAACCCTCTATCCGTGGAGGAGGATTCTCTCATTCTAAAAAAGCGCACCCCTCTGGGATACCAAAGATCAGAGAGAAGGATCCGTACGTGCAACGCCTTCCGCAATCTGCATTAAGTACGCGAATCGATGAAATTCTGATTTCTAACCGACGCTTACAGCAGAAGCAAACGACAATGTGGAATAGTAAGAAAATAGGAAGGCAAGAAGCGTTTGTAAAAATGATTCAAATCGATTTTTACATATTTACGAATGTAATATTATATAAAATATTTATAGGTGTAAAAGCGTCGACTAGTTCGTTATCTCGTCGATCGTAGCATTAATTAAAGAATGCTCGTAGAATCGAAGAGAACAGGCGCGAAAACGGGCGATGGTTAATTCGTGGTACGCGTTCCCGATATTGAATTAATAACGGGGATCAAGTTGATCGTTCCCGAGGACGCCGTTAAAAGCCGGCGAGCAACGAGCGATCAAACTTTCATTCGCGATTAATGGGCTTCGAATCCACCAAGCCCCGGGCATTATATTAGCCTCTTCGTTGAAGTACCTAGCGTGGTACAGGTGGTGTACGCAGCGGCACGTAAAACGTCGCGCGTAATCAAGTTACTTAGACGAGACGACTCTCGATATAGCCGACAGGATGCTTTATAGTCAGCGGAAGAAATACAGTAGAAGTTGCAAGAATTAAAGGAGATAGACACTGACTGGAGCGATAAAAGAATTTCTCGAACGAGGATCCTCCAAACAAGCGAAAACGATAAATGTTTAACATTTCATTAGGATCCGGTCACTGGATTTTATGGAGCAAAATAAAAAATATGAGTGAATATAATTTTGTGACGAAGCGTGCATGGAAACATTTTAGGAACTTCCCGGTAGGTATAGACGGTCTACAGCCATAGAAGATTCTCTTCTATCCACGGTGTTTCTCTCCGACGCGAGGCAGCGCGCACGAGCCTCCTTGTAAGTAGCTTTGCCGCACGCGACGAGTGTACATCAAAGATCCCAGCTGCGAGCAGCCTTACAAGCACCTTAATGATTAAAACACAGTCCGCCGGTTGTCTTCGTTCGTGGAAGTCTCGTTCCGTGGAACACAGAGAGTTCCCCGGGTTCGCTCGTCTCTGTAGGCCTTCACCTATCGTCCGGAGAGAGTCCAGCGGGAACGAAACGAGGACTCGGTTCGCCTCCTATGACCTCTCATCGGTAAGAGGGACCACCCTCCCGATACACGTTAGATCAGAGGAAGCCCGGCCATCGTCCGTAATCTGTATCGCGTCCCCCTTCCTACCCCTGGCATCGACCATCAGCATCGTTGCTTACCCTCGCTCTTCGCCTTTCCAAAATCGATTTCGGGGCCGCGCCCACCTCGACATACCGAACCGAGTTCGACTGGAACCGACTGGAGAGAGGGGCGAAACGGGAGAAACAGAGGCAACGGAACACAGGAGGGAAACAGTGGCTGAGAGGGTGAGTTAGCCTCATTTAACCGAGAAGCCTCCCGCGTCGTGCGTACGATACCTCCCCGAACACCCCGCGCCCACCCTCTCTTGCGCTTTTCGTGGTCCCTCCGGCTCCCGCGGTACACGCTTCCTGGGACACGGTCGCGGACCACGGGAGATGGAAAACGCGAAGAAATCAACGGGAGTCCTACTTACTCTTGGGGAACAATGCGGAATAGTTGGAAATACTTCTTGGCAGAAGAGGGTACTATCTCACGAGAGCAGATTCGCGGAGTTGCGAAATGACTGCGAATTTCGACACCCTTTTTAGAAGAAGTAGCATGTCTTCCGAAGAGCACCGTGGCAAACAGATGCTTTTTATTTTTTAAAGAAAGGGTCACGAGACGAATGGTTAAATGGGACGCGGGCGAAAGATATTTTAGAGACAGAGGTAGAAGAACCGACGTCGAGAATGTATTTCCATTTTCCTTTTTCATTTAATTTCATAAACTTTCCACGGAAGCAGATTTCGAAGCTGGAGATACGTTTAATTAAGGGTTCTTGCTTCACGTGCACCGTGGAATTAATTTTATTTTAAGCGAACTTCTGGTTAATTTTAATACGTTTTTAATTAAGAACCGACGAGTATTTTATGGTAGCCGTCCGGCTTTAAATGATCGGAGAAAGGCCTGACTCTTACAAGAATTACGCTGTATCGAAATTGTTATACTTTTAAGGAAACGAAGATATATGACGAAGCAATTAATATCTGCCCTTTCCGTTGGCGAACTTCTTGGACATTGATCAGTGATGTAGGTAAGTCTTAAAGGAGGTTAGTCACGAAGAAAGAACGATAAGAAAAGTACGTCCGCAAGAGAAGGTAAGAAAAGTTTCTGGGAACGGGAACTAAAAGTTACAGTGAGTTGTACAGGGTGAACGATTTGCTTAATTCTCGGAATGGAAACTTTCCTAGCAAAACATTCGCTTCGACTAATTAGTTTTCTCATTCGACCAGGAATCCTGCATTCTGTATTCCGAAACTATGTTCAAATTTTAACTCTCCCGCCCCTGCGACCAGCGTGTCGCGATAATTTCAAAATTTACCACCGAGAATTCGAAATGATTAAATTCTTTTTGCTCCCAACCGTTCCCGTTCTGGACAAAAAAATTGCATCGCGTGCATCAAACGGAACGATAAATTCGCCGCTATCGATATCACGAAATTTTTTGACGAACACACTGACTGGTCCTGTCGTCCGTATTCGGGTGACAGTTTTATTTGCCCGATTGTGCACGACGTTAACAAATGATTTCAGCAAAATCTAGGCCAAATCGATGATGTCCGACGACACTACGGGACTAGTTGAAATCGAGGAAGATTAATTAAATGTACAAAACGTTGTCACGTTACACAGACATCGAGTTGGAAAACAAGAATTAAAATTGGATTTTTTCTTCTCATTCGCATGAGAAAAGAAACAGTTCAAAATCCTTTCTACTTACAATAACTTTGAGTACATCGTAAAATTTACGGTTACCGAATGTGGTTGTATAAAGGGGTTGAAAATAGCATAAAAAAATCGTAAGAGAGGAGAGCCAGAAGGTCCAAACAGGTGCTGCAGTGTTCACCGTAGAGCTGGGTAAAACGTTTTCAAAGCGGAGGTTCCAATTCAAAGCAGGTGTCGCGAACCGTGGTTCTACCGAAGTATCCCTTTAAGAATCGCGCTCGAGGGGCTTCCGCTAAGTAGTGAAGTTTAGAGAAAGCACGTCGTTTACGATTTCTACTGAACGTGCCCCCGTGTATACTACGTGTCGTAACTATAAAACCAATCAAACATTGCCGGCGGGATATAAGTGAATTGTCTCTTGTGTTACATCCGTACAAAATTCTCTATTGATTTCCTTTTAATTCTGTTTCGTCATAAATTATTATTTTTCATCGCAAATGGATGGAAATAGTTGTAGTTTCGCAGTTATGATACGCAGCGCAGAAGTTAGGGTGTGCGAGGATAGAAAACTGGGCAAGTCGCAAGTGCACCCGCGTTCGGCGGTAATGCACACGTAAACCGGCCACTTGCGCGTCACGTACACGTTCCAACGCACATGACTGCCCCGCACTCGCATTTTCGCGAACCAATGACTGTAAAATCGAGCGTTTTCCCCGGTTTTTTCTCCGTTTCGTCGCAGCCGCGCACTTCCCTTCCTCCTCCTTACCGCGGAACATTCGCACCGGCTGGATTCCATCGTGGAAACGTGCTGATCGATAACGAGCTTCTCTCGTAACAGCACGACAATTTCATCGATTGTTCGCATCTTTCTCTTTATCCTCAAAGCGTGACAGGAGTTTCATAAAAAATTGTTTATACCTGATCGAAACCCGAAGAAGTTTCGAACATACTTTTCCTTTTATCCTCTTTAAATTTGTAATAGCGTACAGTGTAGCCAATTGGGAACCATAAAATGCTCGGTTTAATTTCTTTCGATTTCTTTTACGACCTCGAAAATGAACGTTACAAATTTCCACGTTTGTGTCAAGACCAAAATCGGGTTTATTGTCTCAATAAAAAAACACCGTTACCTAAATCACGTCCAGACTTTTTTCAAACCAATCCTTCGATTATCCTGAAAATCTTTCTAGACACAGTTCTATACACAATTTGTATTATCTAATATAATTAAAAACCGGCGGGTATTAAGAAACGAAACTCATTACTCGCGAATTCATCGCAGCCGGTTAATGATCCACAATCTTTTCTCCTGCCACGCAGGTAACAAGGTTCGCCGTAACGGATCGTTCGACGATCGCGGTCCCAGGGACCCGTTAATAATTCAGCATGCTCGAGACCCGGCCGGGTCTATCGATAAATAATGAAACACCGGAGGAAAACAAGATTCCTCTTTGAGGTGACGTTTTTCGCTTCGGTTTCTGTTCCGGGGCAAATATTTACGGAAACGTCGCCGACCGTTTATTAATAAAGACGAGCGGACGGGAGTCAGAGACGGGCGGTATGGGGCCGAGGGTGTGGGTAGTGGGCGAGCATGTACGTGAAATATAAAAGCGACGGACACGAAGCGCGAAACGTTAGAGAAGGAAAGGAAATGCGATTTCTCAGGCCGCGCGTCACGGACGCTCCCGACAGCCATTGGAATCCCGTACACGAACTCCGACGGCGTACGAGAGCATCGGGGAATTTAAAGTACGTCGACTCGCGTTCGGGGGTTACATTTTCAAGCTCGCTGCGGATCTCGCCGATTTCGCGATACGCGCGCCCGCGCGCCAGCTTTTCTTTTGTAAAATATAGCGACCCATCAAATTGCTTGTAGCAGACCGGAGTACTATACGTATACACACACGTATAGACGGGCGATTCTTATAAAGCGACTGATAGGATTGTCTGCGAGCGGGGGATGCATGGAAAAATTGGCCGTGATGAAAAGCCTCCGAGGGGTGAGATACGTGATGGTTATACGTTGCGGGAGGATTGTCCTTTATTTCCGGTTTTTGTCTCTTTGATACATTTCAGTGTAGATGGTTATTGTGTTTGTTTCAAGAGGCGCCGTACATTTTTAAGGTGCAATTTCTGAGAATTGCTCGGTTAATTAGGAGATTTCGGGCTTGTTGAACCCAAGATACTGTCTAGATACTGTGATTATATGTGCTGGAATGGAAACGGAATTATCATTGTTAGTGCAGCACAAGCAGCTTATGTTTCAAGATAGCTTGGTACATAGTAACGATTCGTTCTATTGATTAGTTAAATGAGAAACCATATTCTGTAACGATAATTTCCATCTTAACCGATACAGTTGATAATTTTACAAATAATTTCGACTATCTTCGAAACTGCACACTTTTCATAAAGATAAATATTTCGAACGCCATCAAATTTTCGAGATAATCGAATCGCCCCCTTTATGAGCACAGCTTCGCACAAAGTAGAAGAAAAATAGCGGGAAAGAAAAGGGAGCGCGTACACTATAATATTTCAATTTCGCATTAGAGCCACGGATTCATCCCCCTTCGCATTGATCGTTTTCTTGCCTTTGTTTCGCGAGCAACAGTCCACATAAATTTTCTCGCTGCGTTGCGCAAAGAATAATTACCGTGTAATGTTCAACAGATTTTATTGTTTCACGGTTTAATTGCTCTGCCAAACGACGCGTGAAGCTAAATCTTTTCCAGTGAATATTCTAGGTACGAGCCTTTTTTCATTCGAAACGTGAGTCATCAAGAGCAATGGGGCATTTTATAGTATAACCCGCCCTATTTTCTCTACTTTGTAACTCTAAACCAGAAGTTGTATGGATTCTTTGTATCGTCCGTTTTAATTTTTAAAACTTTCACTGATTTTTGTAAATGAATACAGCATGAATGAATCGCATCGTTGCTACATCATTCAAATGTACATATAAGTTCATCAAATTCTATGAATTTCATCATTACGTAGGCCTGCGCGTTCGCCGGTTAATTTCTCTCATAGTTGAAATACCTCGCGAAGTATGTATTCCCAATCCATTCGCCACTAATGATTTCAAACCGGAGGGGAATTGATTTATGTAACAGAAAGAATACGCAGTTCTCTTTGAGGAAAACGGCGAGTGAATTATTGAGCTCGTGGACAAGAGGCAGCGGTCGTGAGAGAGAAGTCAGAGTTCCGGAAACTACTTAACTTTTTCCCTCGCCATTTTTCTCCATCCACGACCAAACGAGAAAGGTGTAACTTATTTCAAGTGACTTATTGCGTTCAACTAAATAGATGTTCCACTATATTATACTACAAGATGAACTGAGACAATTTTTATAACTATACAAGCGCATACGATTAGTCTGCGTCAACGTGATGAGCACGTGAACCGTAAGAAGCAAGTAATTTCCAATAATTCAATTTAGTGTCAAAGCGAAAAGTAATAATCGTTCGCAGATCAAACCTCTAAATGCTCTCACAATCCTCTATTGTATCAAAAATCAACTGCAACTTTAACCAATTTAAAGAGGTGTGAATATAATTCTCATAATAATTTCTGATATTTGAAAATCTTCAACAAGTACCAATATGTTCGTACCAATGTTTGAAACAGTTCGTATCTATTACAAATTGTAACAAAGTTCTCGTTATATTCCTCTGATATACATACATAGAGTAACTAACATGTTCCGAAACAACAACATAAATAATCTGATCGATATGTGGCTAATAATAAATTCGAATGGGAGATGCATTCCCTAATGAGCCGACACGGTGTTTCCTCTAAATTATGCACCATGTAGAACCCGATCAGGCGTGGAGTTGAACGCAACCGAGAAAGGTCGATAATTTTCGATAATTGCGCTCACGGTGAGAGACAGAAGGTAATGTACACGAGGTAAATACATTCAAGTCAGGAAAATAGCAAGTGAATAAAATACAATACGGATCTATAGTTTGACGTTTTACTGAAGCGACGTTCGTTCCTACTTTAACCTACTGCAATTTTAATAATGATTTAAAATAATTCTTCTACAAAATTGTCTCTTTTAAATATTCACCTTTACATCTCCCGTTAATAAACTATTCAACTCACGTTCGCTACTTTCCATCATTGCGAGCTTTCTCTCCTCTCGATAGGCCAGAATACGGGTAATTCATTAACACCCTATATGTCGCGTTTGCTTACGAGGTTCTCGCGCCCGATCGTCCGCTTTCCATCCGGCCAGTAATTCGGTCCTTTGTAGGCTGGCCATCAGATTATTAACTATCATCGGAAGGCAAATGTAGCGTAACGAAGAGGCGATCGATAGTTCACGCGCGACTAAGTGTCTCGCGTTAGAAAAGGATTAATTCGGGCATACAGAAGACTGTCTACCGGTTCTTCGACCACCGACGTCTATTGTCGCCCGTTGTCTAAACATCGTCGAGTTTCGGAAGTTTATCGACAACCGGCGACGCCGAGACGGGTTGAGTGGTCGGTGGACCACCGTCCACGGGAAATATTCACAAAAGAAGAGCGTCGTGTTGAAAGCAGCTCGATGAAAACTTCTTAATTCTAGGCCTGTTCCAGTTTTCAAGCTGGAGAGACCTCGCCGTGATTGGCCCGGGTCGCTTCTTTCTTTCACCGACCCGACCGCTACGTGGACGGCGTTATTACGAGGCTAGGAAGAAAGTTCCGCTTCACACTCGGCTAGCTATTAACGGCGGCCACTGCCGTTGGCACGATTAAGTCAATGACAACGTAAGGAATTCGTAAATCGTTGTTCATAGTTGATTCAATCTCCTGAACACGATGTCTGTTTTCATTAACCCGCCGAGCAGAAATAATAATTAATGTTTAATAGGGCATGATCCATTTGAGATGAACTATTGATCGCGGCGATTCGATGAACGCATGTCGAGCTGTCGTTATCAGGGAACAAGTTTAACTGGGAAACGGCCACCGTTGATTTATTTGTAGATTGGACGGAAACCAACCGACGTGGGAGAACGTATCGCGTGACTATGATTTTATTACGGACACCGACCGCCTGCCACTGTTTCCGACTAATTAACCGTGAACCGCAAAATAACATGCTTTTATTAAACTGCGCGTTTTCTGCATCCATAGAAAGATATACAAAATGCACTGTGCAAGGATAAACAAAAAATAATTATAAAATAGATATCATTATTTGCAAAGTGTAAAAGAAGTTTTTATATTGAAAATTTTAATACTTCCACTATGATTTTTTTTCTATTTAAGACAAATTTTTCAGGCTCAAATTGTATCTTACTAAAGAGAGATAATGCTCCTTCTTATTCTGTGATCCTGATTCGTAACTCGTTTCTGTTCCTCTCAAAGCCACTAAAACGGCAAATCCCTCGAACACCCAAGAAGCGAAAGAAAGTTTTAAGGGAGGTTTCTCAAGTGCGATGCGTACAAATTTTTACCCACGATGTATTCCTGTTCCTTCTGGAACTCGACTTCCAGATGAAATTTCTAAGCTGATCACAAGTAATAAACTTCCAGGACTATAGTAGAAAATTCAGTAATGTATTGTAAAAATTGATAACTTTTGATTAATAAATGAATGATATAATATAACAAATCTTGGTATTTTTATTTCACGTTCCTTGACCAAATGACCAACCGTGGGGATACTAACTACACAATTTTAAATGGCCCAAATAATCTTGCATAATTATCGATAAATATATAATTTTAAACAGATGGGGCTTAAGACAGTTATCTGTTCTTTGGTATGTGCACTATATGTACATTAATAATGCTTTCAGTCAATAATTCAATTGATTCTAACGGGACCAACCGAGGAATCCTATCGGTTCGTTTTGGTCGACGACCCAGATCGACTACCCCTTATCAACTGATAAGTGACACTATAATTAAGTTTCGATGGCAAGAGTGAGGTATAGTGACAAATAAATGTGTAATTCCTTTCTTAAAAAAAAATAAATAAAACAATAATAATTCTTATTATGCAAGTTGATAATTCACAATGGCTCAACTGGATATGTTTTTAATTATGCCCTATTTATTCAGACACACCTTAAGTTCGCGATATAAACGGTTCATTTTTCCTTTAAGCTAACAATCCCCTTGCACGTACTTTATTTTTTATGTTTTACTATTCTCATTTTGAATACGAATTCTTTACATGATTCTGAATAAGTTTTTCTTTTTCGAAGATTCCGTATAAATTCGTTAATCCCTGCTGGTTGCTTGCTTGACAGATACAGTCGCGAGGGCTTTCCTCCGCAGAAGTTATCGTTTTCATAACTCATCCCTTTGAAGGAGGGTGGAGTTCACGCCAGGGGTTGACCGACCAATGAAAATATGTCCCTGTTACGAGAGGATTAGCGAGGATTAGCCGGAAGATTTAGAATCGCCTCGTACTCCGTACTCGCTAAACGTCTAATCCAAAAAAAATGGTCCTCCTTCTTCCGCATACGAAACAAATTAGTATTCTGATAAACGCGCTTATCGGATCTAGTAAAACTGATAACACTGTCCAATTTGTATCGTAACACAGTGAGGGAGAAAAATAGATAAAAATTTAATTCTAGTTATTATCTGTTTCAATACAAGCCTTCAGAGATAAGCTTGAAGGGTAAATCTTTACGAAAGTATAAAGTATGTACGACAAGCAACCCTTCCGAAAGAGACATAAGTATGCAGAATGGTAAAAATATGCTGTTCTTAGCAAATTCGTGTTATATCCTTGGCAACGGAGATGACGACGAACAAGATAGCGTTCCGACTCATCGCGAGTTCGGGTTGGTGGTTACGAGTTGGCCGAACTGCTACCCTTCGTGAAGAAATGAAAAGAGCAGTCCCCTCCTTATCTCGACGCGACTACGTAAATCTCGGGACACTTTTCATAATTTCCACTGAAAAACTCTGATGTTTCACGAACGAGAAAATTTCCTCTCCTAACTTTATTCGTACAACGTTTAAACCAAGCGAACATTTTTATATATCTCGAAACGGGGAACGAAATGTCAATTACGCTTAAATTTTAATCCACGAGATGAAATTCTTAGAGAGACCACGGTAATTTTTGTTCCAATTCTAAAGTGGAGCGCAGAGACGAATCTCTGAACTCTAAGTAAAAAGTGTATCTTATACAATACAAGCGCGTTGTTATCTCTCTAATATGTCAGCGAAACATTACGAGGCTATGCGTTGCGTTATGTATTCCGAGATGAAATTCTTACAATCTACAGAAATTCCTTTTTTTTTTTTCAATCCTAGAATGGACGTGGATAAATCTGTGAGTTTTAATCAAAAACCGTGTATAATAAAAACGTGAGACATTATCTCACGGAAGTTTCGTCAAAATGTTACGTCGTGTTGGAAGAACGAATGGATTAAATGCTAAACAGCGAAAAACACGGCGGATCCGGCGTCGTTTCGTTATCAGCTTATTTGTAAGCACGGTTTTCGCCGCGTCCGCCGACAGACGCGGCCCGGCCCGGTGTTAACTCTGCTGCCGTATGCCGTGCTCTAATCTAGATAGCCAAGAATTATTCTGAAATTCAAATATGCCAGAACACAAGGAAAGATGCCTACGTTTCCGCTACATAGCTTCGCCATTAGTTTACGGTTCCCAGGGGTCATACGAAGGGTTGCGCATCGCGCTTATAAGGGCCTATAACGGGGAGTCGGGCAATGTCGCGCCCTACACGAGGGCGGCTACCGTCAAGTTATAATTGCTATATGTTAACCAACGCAGACAGGTGGGGAAGCGACCGCGTGCGTGTGCAATAACGTTTTTGACATCTTTCGTTGCTCGGCTAAATTGGTAGGACAGGTGTGGCGACGATTATCGCAGTTGTCAGTAGTTAAATTATATTCGGTAATAAAAATATCCAACATAAATTATTTATTTGTATAAAAAAATATTTAGAGTATTTTGTAATACAGAATTAAATATAAAAGTAAGCGTATCAGTTTGCTTCATTCGACTTCCTGTAAAACAATTCCAGTCTTCTTAACCATTCTTCCCATGCCTTTTGTAAAGTGTTATTATTCAACTCGTGAACGCTAGCGGGTTCGCCGTTTGTATAAGCGACGACAACCAAACCCCTATCTATCTACAATAGTATTTACCGTTTATAAATCTGCTAAGCTAAAACATTACTCTAGATTATTCTAAGAAATAAATACCCTGAACGAGTACTCATTCGAAGCGTTTATAGCTCCGATATAAGCGGCGAGTTGTACGGGTGCATCGAACGTTGCTGCCAGCGATGCCTTCTGTTTACCCGACTTTTTCCAATCAATTACGTACACTTGATCCCTGAATAAGTATCGTTTTAAAAATCAAATATATATTATACAGACTAGTTATTGGATTGAAACAGTATACATCTCCTAGCGATGTTAAAGTAAAGTTCTGCTATACCTATAAGAAGCAATGCAGTCTACTATTCCTCTGTATCGCAAAATTGGGTGAGTCACGTATGTTTCAAGTTTGTAAACATTTTGTATATCATTTAATATTGGTTCCACGCTGAAATATGCCGATTTGACGCGAGGCGGAATTTCAAATTCTTTATGCGACAATACGTTCTGTATACATGAATGAAATAATTTACCATCATCCAATAATCCTAAAAGAACAATCCATGTTAGACTCCAAATTAGCATTCAGTGAATGCTCTACCTTTGCAGAAAATTCTGAAGTAGTCTTTTCCAAATTTATCAATGATGTTCTTTTTCCATAATTCTAAAGCAGCCTTTGCTTTCAGAGACATAGTCTCATTGAGAATGTATGTTACACTTGGAATACTGGGTTTTGTTTTATCTTCGTTATCTTCAGTACACTGTATTCCTTCACTTTCTGCTGCTTCAGAACCAAAGATAGAAAATGATTGTAATTTCTCCATTAGTTTAAACTTATTTGTAGTTTTCAATTCATCTATATCTGATACCAATGACAAGTTTGAATATTTTCCTTTTAATGCAGTATTCTTTTCATCAGTTTGTTCATGTACTGTATAATCAATAGATGTTGCATTATTTACAGAAGTTTTACAAACTGATGTGTCATGTGATGTTAGCCTTGCTTCTGTTGCTTCATTGCTTGCTAACTGTCTTTTACGTTTTGTAGAAGCACTTTTCCTTCGTATGCTTAATTTGAACACTGTACTATTCGCGATTGTTGCGCTTGACGTAACGCAATATCGAAACATGCTTATACTATCGTTTTTACAACAATAGGAATAAATATATTATTTTTCTAGTAATTGAAAGCACGTAACAATTTTCAATATACAGATTAAAAACACTTTTCACGTTATAATGACCAGCGTCTCATCCTGATCTTAACTTATCAAGTGAATACTTTGAACAACGAATCAACAATGCAATCTTCCCATTTTAAAAATAAATTAATCAGCTGAAAAATCTGTTTACTACTGTTCACTCAAGGTTATGTGTCTTGAATTGTCATTTCTCTGCCATCTACAGAAGAAACGTCCGCTCACGTAGCCAGCAAACCTTTCCTTCATCGATAATGAAGACTACTGTTCCGAGATTCATTCCATCTTGACACTGAGGAGAGATTACTAAAGAGTGGCAGCCTTATGAGACCTCGCATTTATCGATAATCGGGCAGGATGA
Organism: Ceratina calcarata; assembly: GCF_001652005.2. Lineage (NCBI taxonomy): Eukaryota > Metazoa > Arthropoda > Insecta > Hymenoptera > Apidae > Ceratina > Ceratina calcarata. Next base: position 224,625 of record NW_017153455.1, read on the forward strand.
CCAGATGACCAATCCTAGGGGGTGTGTACTTAAAGTCAGTGGTCAATTGGTCATTCCCTTTGGAATGACCCAAAAAATCCTGCCCTATTATCGATAAATGCGGAAGTAAACGAATATGCAAATCAGAAGCCGAGCCTTCTAAGAATCGGCCAATCATTTTGCGCAGACGTCATTTTGCCCAAACCGTCGATCCCCGAGAGGGTATAAGTACAGAGCCCCGACGCTCCTCGAGTCACTCGATCGGCATTAGGCCGGTCGAGTCACCCCTTTTCCCATCCTATCCCAGTATGCGTGTGCGGTATGAGTATGAGTATGAGTGTGTGGGTACCGGTACTAGTGTGCAGTATGCCTTCCTAAATTCCACCCTATAACGGAGCGAATTTAACTTCATCCCTCT
>NW_017153455.1:225967-246943 GCF_001652005.2 Ceratina calcarata
ATTTCCATCTATACTTTTTAGCACGTAGCTATTTATTATTAGCATTATTCTTCCGATGTTTGATTTCTTTTTAATTATAGGAAATGCGTTTTTCTAAGGTACATAAACTTTTGGGATTGACTGTATAGCCAATACATCCTTAACAGAAAAGCGAAGATCATTTTCCTCTAAATTATTTTACACAGAATGTCCCCGAATTAAACGGTCAGCTGTGCCAGTATCTTCTTCGAGTAAAAATAAAGAAAAATATATTATATAAACATAGATCTGCAAATGCTTTATAAAAAAAGTTATAATAAAAATATAAAACAATACTGAGTTTGTTGGTTCATCGAAATGTAACAATAAGATGACGGTATTTATGCAACCTACTCTTTCTAGCCACGTCTACTGTTTGAGATAGTCGAAAGTGATAACGCAGAGATTGAATTATGTACATGTCTGTAATGCTGTGGTGAATTAGTATCAGTTCTGAAATGTTAATTCGCGGTAAAGGATTAGTAGTCCATTCACTGAACTAAAGCAAGATAAAGATGAAATTCGAGGAGCGGTAAATTCAGTTTTCCTTAGATATCAAGCTTGTATTCGCAACGGGGGACGGGACTTCGAAATGCAAACATAATCTTGATTTCAATATAATAAAGCATTTGCAGATCTAGGTTTATATAACATGTTTTCTTATTTCTATTAATAGAACGAGTTAGTGAAGTTTGATAAGTTAATCCGGGAACACCCTGCATAATCACGTAATTCAGAAATTGCTGAGTAGGCAAATATTATTTATTCAATTAAATGAGGCCTGAGTTAAGATTTTTTTTATAAAAATCCTCAGGTTTCGTAATGATTGCTCATAAATTTTTGACAATCTGCGCGCTATAATTCTAAATTATCTTCCGGCCGATCCGCGCACTTTAGGGAGAGGAACGCAGGAGCTCGAATAGCCACACATCACCCCGTCCAATGAACGTAAAACGTGCCCCCGTAATTTATCAGGCTTTACACGGTTCGGTTCATTCCTAGCTCATCGTTGCAATTTCAGAGTTAGCCGGTTATCAGGCTTCCGACCGTCAGTCTAATGACGCGAAGTGCAACCCCCTCATCGATCTTGCACAATAACACCCACGATCTTTGATACCTTTCGCAACCGAGACATTAACTAACTAATATCCGCAACGACCGGAGCCGCGATATAGATTTGTCCAGGTCCAGGTTTCTTAATTGCGTGTTCGCTTGCGCAATAGTAATTCTAGAGTTACCATTACGTCAAGTCAAAACGACACAACCACCGATTAAATCAGCTGTAATGTTTCAGGTCGCGATCAATTCGAATGTTCGCGTGACATGAACAGATCAACTTGCGAACGAATTATTATAATAAAACATGTTACGCGAAAATTGGAACAACGTTTGCTCTAATTAAGAAATATATATTTAAAGATTAATTTGAATGAAAGCATTCTTATTTCCCATAACGGGTTTGATCACGTTTCTCGTAGTATGCGGCATTTGAGAAGAGGGAGGAAGTGCGATATGACATAAAAATACGGATTCGTATTTTTACGTAACGATGCAACAGAAAACCGTCCCCATAGCGAACTGTAATAGTGAAAGTTCCGCATTACGGATGAAATTCGAGATGCGCGGAAAATACGAGCTGACGTCTCTCATTGAAGCTCTCGTTAGCCGATTAAAATTGCATCGAAATGCGAAAAGAGAAAAAGAAAAATGGTGTAGAAAACAAAAATACAAGGAGCTAGTCGAGGTATCCGACGCGTTCGATAAAATGAATTCTATTGAAGATCAAGCGGTGCGCGACGGACAGTCCTTCACTTGAAAGCGTAAGAATACTCAATGCGTAACACATTTAACGATTTCTTTAATTAAAAGATTGCACCCGTAAAACGGGCATGTTCGATGAAAAGATTGCTGACGTTTCGAACGAACGCATAAAACATAAGGAAAAATGGATAACGATTTCATTTTGTATCTAACGCCGATCTTTACGATTGACCTATTTCTTTCCAACCGACTTGACGCGTTTGATAATTTCGCGGTGATCCGGCAATAAAAAATATAAACTTTTCGCGACAGGTAACGCGGGGAAACAACGGTTTAGAAAGGCGTGGATACGCGTGCGATTGTGAGACACGCGTACACAGGTACGGTGGCATAACCGGGATGCGATACCACAAGGAAAAGAGTTCAGTGGTATAAAAGGGGGTGTATTCTCTGCAGGCTGCATCAGTCACGATTAGGAACTGCCCGCTGCTGCACTGACAACCAGCAATATGAAATTCCACGTAAGTAATTCAATCTATTTACACTACTTGCGTGAACTAGGTATTATATTTATTATCGAAGTTTCGTGCACGATATATGTAAAACATAAAGATCCAAAATACACTTTCTTGGTTTTCAAATACCTAATAGATGTTAATTATCACCTGTATTATAGTTGAATATAAAATTAACTTCATTAATTACAGATCGTTCTTGCCGTCATTACTTTGGCATCTCCCTTGTATGCCCAATCGGAAGAAAAAGTCATTGAGAAAAGGGGTATCAGTCTTGGTTTGCATGGTTTAGGCGGCGGTGGCATAGGCGGTGGTCTAGGAGGCGGTCTGGGTCATGGAGGAGGTAATTAACTTAGAATTTAAAAAACCATTGGAAACACCAGTCGTATAAAATTATTAAAGTTCGTCGAAAGCAATTAGATTAAAATTATGTGAGTAAAAATGTTGTTCTAAGGAGAATTCTGAGAAATTCCTGATCATAAAGATTCATTTGCCACGGGCGACATAATCTATTAATTTATATAATTTTATTGCAGGACTTAGTAGTCATTCATATAGTCTTCCAGTAGCTCGTATCTCCAGCGGATACAGTAGCGGTGGACATGGTTACGGCGGCGGTTACGGCGGCGGTTACGGCGGCGGTTTCGGTGGAGGACACGGAAGAATTCTTAGCGGTGGCTACTGGTGAAACGATTGACGTTAATTGATGAGATTTATTACTTGGTGGTGTCATGTATTTTTATGTATCTTATATATTGATTAAACGAGTTTTTTTATACTGATGTGCAAAATAAATGCTGATAATTTCTCATATTTATCTTGCCTGCCCTACTGTATTCAAATTTAACGAATGAATTATTTTNATTCATAATATGGAACAGATGAACTTAACAAACAGAATCGTGCTCCAACATTAATTTTTCTCGTATATTCAGTTTAAGTATTTAGAAAAGCTTCAGTTACCGTCAAATCAATAAAAATCGCGAACATAAAAAGAAATTTGTAGAACCTTTTTTGCAGAGGATGTTGGCGCCTACAACTTCTGCTAGGGTCAATAAAATTGTTCATTGTAAAAACTTTCTCTTACGTAAAACGGTTTATGTCTGAAACAAGGATACTACAGAAACGGATCTTATCTACCTGCATGTTTATAACACGAGAGGTTCGATAGCCCTACCGTCGCTGGCAGGTAGCTCGTAGCTGGCTGCTGGGCAAGAATATCAGAATGCTTAGCTACGTATTTTAAGAGTGATTGATCATCATTGAATTAAAACAGTCATGAATTTTTTGACTAGAAACGTAATAAACGTTGCTAAGGTCTGCTTGAAAAATTCTCTCGAAGGTATTCCTATTTTCGTATCATGGGCATATCTATTCTTTCCTAACCTGATATAACCTATCTTAACAAAATAAATAGTTATCACTATTATAAAAACAATATTTGCACTTCATTAATATTTTGATTTGAGACACATGCAATAGGAAATGTTAAATCATGACTATCTCTTATTGTCAATAGAAAATTATCATAGAATTGCTATAATTATTTTTTTCAGTTTTAGCAAATCACTTCTAAATTTCTTTTTACAGTTGGCAAACCACAGTTAAACAGATTATGTGTGAATCCTATTTCAACTCAGGCCACTTCTCTCATCCAAGGTACTTATTTATTGAAGAAATGCTAACAACATTATGTAAAGAAGTTATTAATAATAAATGAATTTCTTAATCTTTAAGCTGGAAAATTGTTGAACTCTACGTCAACTAATTCATGCATTGGGAACCTAATACAAGGTGAGCTATACTTCGATACTAATTTTATTTGATACTTCAATCGGAAGTGAACGAAACTATTAATGATGCTTAATAAAAGTCTGAATGAAACCTATACTACTAGACTACAGATTTTATGCATTTATAAGACAATTGAAAATCTGCAAATTATAAATACTGCATATAGAAACTGTTCAGAGTATCAGAAGTTGAATGTGTTGTTCAACGCTTGCAAGATAAAACAAAAATATCTATCTGTAGCACATTTCTCAAACTAATATCATAGATGATTTGTTTTCAATAAAATACTGTTCTCTAAAATTGAGGAAACACATCCATGATAAAAAATGAATGGTAATTATGTCAAAATTTCAAAGCGGAGACCGGCTTTGTTCTGGGTGACCCATTTACATTAAATTGCTCGCAGTTTTATCGTTGTCATTGTTTGCGTTTCCCATAAGTGTGACAAGGCCAGAAAATTTCCACGGGAATTCGGGTGACGTCTCGAGTTTCCGTAAGCCTTTCCGACTGATCGGTATCTCCCGTTTCTGAACGGAGTAAATGCGGCAAAAGGGGGTGGCGGGCCTAAAATGGGACCATGGTCCTCTGAGCATTCTTCATCCGCGAAAATGCGCGTGGCACGTGAAAGCGCACGCAGCGCTTTACCTCTTTGATCCCCACGAATAGAGAGATCTCGAAATGCAAAAAGGGATCTGGCCACTTCGCAAGAAAGGGCATGAATCAAAGAGGTGATGGGGGACGGGTGCGGTAGGCTTTTCCTTGGCCAACAGCGAAAATCGCTGGGAATCGAAGGGGTGACGTGTCCATTTGTGGTTGACCAGTTGTCAGAAGTGATCTCGTGAAGGGTAAAGGCTGCGTTAAGTCTGTTATTCGCATTTTCCCAGTTCTCGCGAGACGACAAACGTCTAGCCGTGGGATAAAATCGTTCATGATAATCACGAGAAGACGTTATCATGCAATACGTTTATTCTGGTTCAAATCTATGTTTCATGCTTCAGTTCATTCACGATTTTTTTATCCCTCAATTTTCCGCCGTCAAAAATGTTTCGTCTTAAAGCCCCAGCGTCACCATTTTGCTTCCAGTAATTCGCTAAGGGTCTCCTAATCAGCTTCTAATTACGCAAATCGTTCGTTCCGTTCAATCGGCATTCGCAACCGTTTGTAATCTGCGGATTTGTCCTGCAGCGAGGAGCGTCTTGGCTGTTTCGGTGTACACGACAAAGGCGTAACCGCGACGTCGAAATTTTTCGCAATGTAATCTTGCGCATTGATCTTAGTGCGCAAGGGGTTGCCTTCCGTGCATAATAGGTTCTGCTGGTCTCTTGGCTTAGTTAAGCCCGAGTTAGGTCGGATTAGCAGCGGCAGGCTTGGACATCTGTCGCATTGATGGACGGTGCGGTGGTCAGCAAGATCTTCAAATGAACAACAATGGTTACGGTCTCGACTAACAGACCCTAGTAAATCGCGAGCTGCTATGACCGAGGAAACATCATGGAATTGTCATGTCATCCTCGACATTTCATTTAAACTATGTCTCGATAATTGCGTAGGTTTCTCACAAAATCGGTAATCGATTTGCTACGATAACTTTAAAAAATTCGTGACGCAGTTTATTATGGAATTCTTATGATTGGATTCTAGTTAAATTTGTTATATAAATGGGGGCTTTCCTAAGATTGAATCTACGTGCTAATCGTATTTACATTAGTACGATATAAATACACTTTCACATTTCAACGATAATTATCTTCCAAAATCTTATCAGTTATCTTGAAGTAATATTAATTGCATGGATATTAACATTATAACTATATATTATTATTAATATTACACAACATTACATTGGACTCCTTTCACATTAGTTCTTATTGCATTATTAGTCTAATTTAAGATTTTTTTTCGTAAATTTTCTTTCTCGATGAAATAGGAACTGTACATTTCTGTAATTTTGCAAACGGCAAATCGCTGTCCTCTTGCAGGCCGCGTGATCTCACGAATTTTGAGCGTTTTGTGTAAAGATGGGTGGACCTTGCCTCGTAACAATGTTGCTTAATAAGCTTATGCACGCTCGAGCGAAAAAGGACTGGTCTTCCCAACGGCGGCTTGCAGATGTCAAGCGGCCGTCATATTTGATATCCCATCGGCCGGAGACCCTTTTCGTCCGGCTCGTAAGATTATTTGCGAAAGAGTTTTCAGTTTCCCAGTACCGTTACCATCGCGCAGTGGGTCTCCTATTTTTCCCGCACCCTGTTCACAATGGCCTTGACTAGGACACCGTGATCCTTGGACACTCTCTCTATTTCCCTATCGAACTTTCCCTCCCTTTTTCTCTTCTCATGAAAACTTTTTACCATTCATAAAAATCGTATTGCGAGAAATTATTTTTTATGATCCTTCTGTCATAGAAAGATTTTTTCTACGTTTTTGTTGCTCAACTTGTTTCCTGATTTACGGATATCGATAATTAGTTAAGAAATCATGTCTCAGGGCGCGATTTCGTCACTACGAAGCATGTTCGAACGGCAATTAGGCCCGTTACGTAAAAGAAGAATTTCCAGTGAAATACACAATTGTGTATCCGTTCACCAAACTATCACTTTTCCTTTAACGGGTGTACATACGTGTCCCATAGATGAAAGTGTGTACACGCCTGTAATTGCTGTGCGATTCCTTTCATTTCATTTGAATGCTTTAGGGACTAGATGTGTTTCCTTTTATGTTTACTTAAAGAATACCGATTTCTTTCATTTGGTAAATGCACATTCTCGTCTTCGTAACTTTGTCCAAGAATTGTGGACATAAAGTAAGGAAATTGTTTAAGAAATTACGAAAGAACTGCGTAATTTTCCATTCTAATGTATTACTTTCATACCGAATGGCCCTAACTAATGTTAATGAATTTCATTAAATTAGGGTTCCAACAAATAAGATTGAAATCGACATTGTGCAAACTGCACTTTAAAGGCGACTATAGAAAGAAGAGGAAGAAAAAGAAAAACCCTTTTGACGGGAAACCATTCGCGAAAGGAATAGTTATAAAGACATTGATCAAAAAGCCGAAGAAACCAAATTCGGCGAATCGAAAATGCGTTCTCCTGCGCCTATCATCCGGCAAAGAAATGATTGCATATGTACCCGGTAGGTATATGAAAAAATACATTTTGTTATAAACTATCTAAGCATTCTTAATACTAATGCTAATTTCTTATGCAAGGTGAGGGACACAATCTTCAGGAGCACAACGTTGTGCTGTGTCGCGTAAGAAAAGTAAAGGATACTCCTGGTGTGAGAATCAGATGCATTCGTGGAAAATATGATTTGCCCCATGTTGTTAAGAAAAAGACTTAATTGTACGTGGTCAAATTATTCTTACGAATCCCTCCCTTGTAAATGTTATATCATGTAGAGTACGGAGAACGATGAAGAATATTCATTAAAATATTGTTAATTTAAAAGAAAATCTCAATCGTCCGATTTATTTACTGCCTCTCGACAGAATACTTTCCGAAAAATTGAAGCACAATATACTTTCAAATACAACTATAATAATAATAAAAAATGACGAGAAAAAACATGGGTGCTTTAAATTTTTAAGCAACAGTATCGAACAAATCCTTCGATACTGTTATAAATTCGATTCATGACTAAGGAAAGGGGTGGTTTGGTGAGGTCACGCTTTTTGGCTCCAGTGATCCACAAATTGCGGCCTTTTGACACACATTCTCGATGGACGTGCCGTTTCTCGCTCCACCGTGCGTTTACCGTTAGCTAGACCATACGTCGTTCTGCGAGACGAACCAGGCACAGACACAATGTATATATCGGGACGTCACAATGCAGAAAGGATCGTGGGCACGGCACCCTTCTTTCGACGTTATTACGGAAGGGTTGGACAGGCTCTTGCATCTGCACCACCCTGCATCCACCCACGCGGCCACTGGCTATTGGCCATATGACATGCTGACCAACATCCCGATGTTTTCAAAAGACTGGCTCTCAACCTTTCGCCTTGTTTGAACGAGTTCTCCGAAAAACTGCTCTTTCTCATCTTGGCGATACCCGCGAGTGGTAGGCGTTACACAGTTATGGAAGCATACTTTTTTCAATGCTGTTAGACGAAAATACGAGGAATCTCTTATGAAAGAGAATGAAAACTAAGAAATAAAGGAAAACGGGTAAAATGAGAACCTAGAGAATGGTCAACCCTTGGGGGAAGCGACGACGCGCATTGTTGTTAGACTTCCGCAGAATAGGACTTAGATTCATTAAGTTCCTCTACCGCATTGTACGATTCATTTTCCGTAACGTAATAAAAGCGTAATCATAAATCTGAAGTTAAACTCTCTATAAGATTTATAAAAATGTGTCAAAGCTATCCGTCACGTTGTAAATAGAGAGATAAAATAGGAAAGTGTCTAAAGTTACCATTAATGTTTTCGTAAGCTAAGGCAAATACGGTTGTTAACTACTTTAAACAGTTCTGTGAAGTCAGTAAGAGAGCCAGTCAGAATCCGCTGCAATCATGTTTTTCAATAAGTCCGATCCAAGCTATTCATTCTCACTTTCTATCCATTTTACAATAAATCCGTACAATAAAAACCGACGACGCAGCTGTATTTTCGTGAAAAGGTTCGAGAGGAAAGCTGTATTTTTATTGCGTTATGAAGTTCGGATGTACTTGACTGTACAGTTTACAGCTACCTCGCCGTGTGCATGAACACCATTTTACCATCATTTTAGCCTGTGTCCCAACCATTTACTACTTTATTACAGTTTTTCATAATAAGCTTTCTTTTGTCCACTTCGTTTGTACCTGATGTATCCCCTTGTTTGTTGTTCGTAACGTGTTTTTGTACCTAGCGTCAAGGGTGACATAAAAAACCGTAAAAAAGAATTTAGAGAACTGATCTGAGTTTAAAGAGAAAGTAAGGTTCTTGCAATGGGGACAAAGCCATGGCTTAAGCAATTGCGATGTTAAACCCGTCTCTAGGGCGGAGAATGAAATAGTTCGAGGTTGACAATAAAGTAGGACAGAAAAGCAGAAATCTTTCAGCGAAGGATTCTCAAACAAATAACATGTAAACGGTTCGGGTTTTCAGGAAGGGAAGAGAGATTCTCAACTCTTTACCGTAAGGATTAGTAATCGGACACCAAACGATCTGCTCTAGAAATTTTTGTCCTCTACTGCTTTTGCCAACAGCTTTCACGAGCTTTTAAGAAAACGGTAATCTAGCAATCAATGGAGTTTATCAAATTGTTTATATTTATAATAAAACTCGGAAATTGTAGTTATAGATGAATTAATTGATCAAAATTCTAATGAAGGAATAGTTGCTTTAACAGTACCTACTAACCATATATGTTGTTTTCAAAATATTCTATTTGTGAAAAAGAATATTTCTCAAGTGATGCTTAGATTATTAAGAGCTGTTTATTCCTTTCAGTAAATTCTATCATAATCTATTATAAGAAAAGCTTTCCTCCACCCATGAGAAACCTACTTTCTCAAGCTTCCCTATGGACTCTGGCGATCCTTGTCGCAAATAAGACGTATCGGTAAGATATTTACGTCCGAAAGGTATTCACCTAGAAATTGAAAGGAGGCTAGTTGGACAGCGAATAAAATTTCATCTGTCCAAGGGCGTGTCCTGCGATACAGTTCAGAACGAAATACGAAATCTTCTGTGGAAAGAAAAGGGTTCCCGCGGGAAAAAAGGCGTGCGCCGGAAGTGAGCAAGCCTCGAAAGTCTGTTGGCAAAACTTGGCCGGTGGTCTGACCACAAGATAAATCGAAAAGTAATTACTCTCGTACGTTTTAATGTGTCCCCCATAACTGTTCTCTTTTTCTGAAAACGTTGTGGGTATCTTCGGTGTCCGATTTTACTAAAAGGTCCGAAAACGAACTCGTGCTCTAAGACCTCCTACTAAGATGGTCCATCATTTATCGCGAAACTGGATTCTTATACAATAATTTGACCAAAATACATTTTTGTGGTATATGAAATGCATTCATGATTAACTATATTTAGTCAAAATAAACAAATGGTTTCTAATAGACCGACGGTCCTTCCTTTTCTTTATATTTACTGAAATTTACCTGTGGGTATTCAAGAGTTTAGGTCTAGGCGTTTAGTAATTCGCACTTTCATATGTAATTTAATTCCGCAGTTAATTTGCCTTTTACCTACAATTTTTCTAGTGTATCCGTTTAGTACTTAAACGTTAAACCTCTGAACTAATCCTACGCAATTCTATTGACTTCTCAGAATCATCCTGCACTAATTTTCCTAATATTAGCGTAAGATAAAAGTATCACTGACAAAGAATAACGAATCAAATAACAAAGCGAAAAGAAACATACATTCTATCAGAAGGAAAGGTAAATTTAAATGTAGAGATAGAACAATTGAGGCAATACAGTGTAAAGCACACAAGAGAAAATTTGTTAAGTGGTATTAAATCTTCAAAATAAATTCATAATGAAATTAAAAATTATTATTTTAATTTATTATACCCAACTTTTAATAATTCTTTACTTTATTTATGAAATTCTAAATAGGATTTGAAACAATGACTACATATTTCCACTTTACCTGACCTGGGTCGAATTTTAATGAGACCGAAAACGAATTGATCACAAAATATTATTGTCTCTTACGACAGCTGAAAAGAATGCCGAAGGCACTAGAGATTGTTCTACTTCTAAGTTGTAAATGTAAATAAAATAGTTCCTGTTAGTATTCCGCCAAGGGTTTGAAGTTCGAGATTATTGGACGTTAAAACTAATTGTAAGCACATTGCGTGAAACAAATTCCACAAAGTATTATCATTACAACACACGATGACTTCTCAAGCCTTATTGGGAATCTACGAAAAGGTCTTCCAAGATTACACTCTTTCGGATTATCAGACGCTTTCTATTAGTCATTTACGTTATCTGGCGATGCACGCAAACAATCAATCTAACAAAATTGATAAAAAACAATTGTCCGTATGATTGCCGAGTCAAAATTGTGAAAATTACGTAGCCAGCGAATTTAATCGATTCATAATTTTACATAAACAGCACTTATTAGAATATTTCATTTCTTTGTTCTTTCGTCTCCCTTTAGAAGGAAACCGATTGGACATTTAAAAAGTCGTGAACGTATCCGATGAATTGAGACATTTTCCACAACGAATCATAAAAATTTTGCATCCTTGTACCGTTACACGATTTCTATATGTATAAGAACGGTTCCTCTGTGAGACAGGCGACAGATGCAAATGCACAGATTCATTCATCTGTCGACGACTACGGGAAAAATCGAAAATAACGGGTTGCGGTCCCTGCACCATAGAAATGTGGGTTATATGGCCAAAAGAGCAAAAATTTGTATACACGAGAAAGGAGGCGGTGCGGTGAATTTGAACGCCGGGGTGCTTTTCTATAGCGACACGACGTTTTAACAGGGCTACGAAGCGAAGGACTAAATTTGGCGTGATCTCGGGACTGGGACATAATGAGACATCTCTACTATCGACCGTAACTGGACGCTGGCTCGTCTGTCATTTTTTCCTTACTTTTCTCACACTCGAGTTTCCACGAACTTTGCAAATGGAAACTAGAAGGGGGTGAAGAATTTTGCAGAAACATTTTATTCGCTTCATTATTAGATTATTTACAGAGAATCGTAAAGTGAGACGGAAAAGTATCATGAGTAGGTTTTTGGCAAATGATTAATTAATGAGCCTACGTAGTCATTCGTGAAACTGAGCCATTAATCAGCATGACTCGAAGAAAGAAATGGATCCAGCTCCTGGTGGCACATTACAAAGAATTGCCATATGTTGTCCATTCCTAACGAGGACGGAAGAAAAATTCATCATTCATGAACCGATGATCGGAGGTTGGAAGCGCAGCACCGTTTTACCTATCCCTTTGCTCAAGCGTTTAAAAATATCGTAAATGACTCGAATAGAACTTTCGCCGGTTAATTTACGAGCGCTTTACGCAAATTCTACGAGTTGCTGTCCATGGCCACGGTGGGTATCGTAAATTATAAGTATCAAAGACAAGGGATGGAAATGCTATGGGAAATAGTCAAGGAAAGGTCCACGAAAGGGTTATCCAGTACAATTCTGTACGCACTGTCCGTGCTATAAGTATTACAGAGAAAGGCACCCGACGCAGCGGCTGCTAAACGCCTCAAACCTTTCGCCTAGAAGTCGTTCTGAAATACAGATTGCCCGTACGCAGGTCTTCAAGAGGAAAAGGGTTTTATTATGCCACCCGGTAACTGGATATTTGGAAACCCTGACGGTAGTAACTGCCATTACAGACATTAATTTTACGGAAAGTCATCAAGCAGTCGTAATTTTTCTGCTGCGCGATAATTACAGGGTAGGTGACAATCTCATTACTGCCAGGGACCGAAAGCTATAAAATATCTGACGCAACTATTAAGATGAGCAACCCGACCTCTTTCATTGTACTCAACAGTACACCCACTAGAGGCATAATAAATCAAACATAAATGCATCGAAGAATTTACTGCGCTGAAAAATTATTCCAATAGTCGATTTGACGATATTCCTCTTCGAAACTTCGAACAGTATTCAAGAATCCTTCGGAATTAGAAAAAAAGAATTTTAAAAATCAAAACATGCATGAACTTAAACCCAGTATGTAGACGACGTACAAATAAACTTGCAGACGAAGGGTTAAAAGATCATTAAATTCTTACGTCTATGTCTTTAAGATCAAGTTAAAAAGTGGGACATTTTTCTGAGGCGGCCTCATTATCAGGAAACTTTAATGATATCATCTCGAACGAAATCTTTGTTTTAATGCCTACAGCTAACCGATCATCGAAATACCGTTACTCTGATTTCCTGTGTTCGCGTTTACGTCTGTTGTCATCACGGGACCGTTTCGTACCATAAATATTTCGGAATAGGGAAGTAGTGAACGCGTGCCAGTAAGATCCCAACGCCATGGTCATCAGGACCATCACCCCCACTATTTTCCAAGGAGTACTCCTACCCTTGGGCCTCATAAGGGTTGACCGCTATATAAGGAAGGGATGCGCCCTTCTCTTGCTGTAAACGATTTTGGCAATTCGCTGTGAGGACCTACTTAGAAGCTAACGCCGTTTAGACGTCATTTGTCGGCAGACAGTGATATTTCTTGAGAACATTTTTCGTGAAAACGTTCACGGTGGAGTACGGTGTGTTGCAGTATCCGTGTGACCTGTGCGATATTGATTACCCAGTGGGATTAATTATCAGGTGAGATCATCCATTTCCAAATACTTCGTGAGAATTTCAAAGTTGCGGATCGGATCTGTTAAAGATTTTCTGACAAAAAGAATCGTCTCTGTTCTTTGTCAAATGTATTTTCGTTACCGCGTTGCCCAATACGAAACATTACCGAATAACAGAGTCTCGTTTTGATTTCATTAACATAAAGACCCCATTTACCAAAATATCTATCAATATACTTATCGCTTTCGGTTTCTACAACTTGAAGCGATCGTTATCGCCCATTCGAACGCAGCGGCTTTTTTTTAAACACTACATATTTCGTTTATCACCATCGCCGCTTATGGCAGTATCTAATTAATATCTCGTAAAGACCACGAATCGGACATCGCAATATATGTATCTATTTCTCTCTTCCGAATACGATCGGATATTACAGCGTTTAGCCTATACATATAGTAATACGTAATATTCATCATTAACTCACGTTTTTGTTGTTCCAGGTGCCGGCGAGATTCTAAATGGAGTCGTACTCTGTGCCACCCAGTGACAGCATGCAAGCCTTGGACTTCACTACCAAACCAGGCGATATGTCTACCGCGCCGATTTTGGATCTTTCCTGCAAGAAAACTTCTCCAACACGTAGCGAGTCCAGGTCAACGATGCAGCACTTAAATTCGCCCGATCACTGTTTGAATCCACCCCCGAGCACAATCGCGAGACAACAATACGCGCCGTACCCGGATTTCACCGTACCCGAAAGGAATGGATCTTCAGAGGGTCGAACGTTCACGATCACACCCCCGTCGGAGATCAGTTCATCGAACGGGATTAGATGCCAGCCGATTCGTAATTACCCAGACGCGAACAACATCGGCCCATGCGTCCCTCAGCGCGGCGATTTTATACCGATGAACATCCCGGTGCCATGCGTTCCCGCACTGTTACCAACCTTCGTCGCTCAAAACGGCGGGATAAACAAAACGACGGCGCAAATTCTTACAGCGGTGACGACCACCGCGACGACGACTTGCAAAGATGCGGCGTTGACCATGGATGGAAAAAAGCCAACGAGACCTTTCAAAGCGTACCCGAAAGATCCATTGGCACTCACCGCAGGAACAGCGGAATTGATGTACGACAAGTCGAACGAAGCGTACTCGGAATTCCGTAAACGAATGCTCGAGTCAGTCCAAAAATCGAACGAAGCGACAAACGCGAAAATGCGAAGAGTCACCAAGAGCCCGGGATTGCCGACGAGCACGAGCACTCTCGACGACAAAGATGCCGCGTACTGGGAAAAACGAAGGAAAAACAATGAAGCCGCAAAACGGTCACGTGATGCTCGAAGGGCAAAGGAGGACGAAATCGCGATCAGAGCTGCGTTCCTCGAACACGAAAACTCACAACTAAAATACGAACTTTGTTTATTAAGAGCCCAGGCCGAGAAGCTCAGAAGTTTGATCCAATCTAGGTAGATTTTGCGATCGTGATTTACGGTTTTAAATTATCGATATTCTTCGAGCGTTAATGGAGAATTGTGTAAATAATTTATATATAACGCAACACTAAGTGTTGTGATAGTATTTACGTCTGACGATATTTGTAAATATTAACATTCTAATTAGTGTACGTAACGTAATATTCGAAATCATTTTTTCCAGTTATATCAAAGCATTATGCTATCAGTACTTTTATCAAAGTAATGCTTTATTGTCCAGTAATTATTTTAGTCCATGATCTCATATTGATGTTATGTAAAATAGTTTTACTGATTAGAATTCGATACCGTATATTTCTGTCGTTTAATAATATCAAAGTATTTTAAATGTTTTGACTGTTCTTTTTTAATCGAAGATTCTGCCTAGTCGGCTTATAATTTAATTGTCAATTATAAAATAAGAAATGTTACTTTGTTAATATAATTCTGTAGAAAGTACGGATAAGAAACGAGTAGAAAGTATATGAGTAAGTCTTGTAAACTCGAGTGTACATACAAATACTGTTGGGATACTGAAAATATATTTATATTATAAAATTCATAAAAAAATTGTCATTTATCATAAAATAATCCTAATGTTAGTAGCTCATCAATCAGGTAATGAGTCCGCGAGATCCATCATACATCCTGTTTCCAGTACATTCTTTTCATTAGTCTGATTTTTAGTAAGCGCTTTTGTGTACGATTTTTGTACTTGGGCAGGAATAAAAAATAAAGGAGATGCTCCTGAATTAGTATTTGAAGAGCCTGATTGATTTTCATGAGTTGTATTATTTACTAAAGTTGTACTTTTCGTTGCTCTCGTAAACATCTTGTTCCTCTGATTTTTATTTAACTTTACTTTCTTAGGTTTCGATACCTCGCTTTCAGTCTCGACTTCATCAATATCCATTTTATTTTTTGATTCACCTTTCATAAAATGTGGAGCATTATCGAATCGGAAATTCTTAGAAAACTTATGTACATTAATGCAATGACTCCTCCTTTCAACAGGGTTATTAAACTTTAGGTCACACTCTGACACATAACATTGATACTAAAAATAAAACAAACATTATAGATGCTAGTTCAACAGATAGACAATGATATACATAAATTTTTGATAAATACCATTGGTTGCTTCATAGATAAGACTTGAAAGAAACTGTCATGAGATTCTTGAATATGAATATCTAACAAACGAGGATTTGGCAGAGACTTTTTACACTCTGCACAAACATATCTGTGATTGCTGTTGTAATGCATTTCAAAGTCGAGCAACGTTTGGAAAATAGCTTTACAACCAGTAACATAACACGGGAATTCTCTCATACTGAAATTAAAAATAAATAAGATTACATCCTAAGCACAACACTTCTAGGTTATACAAGCTCAGATAAATCATGTATCAATTTACACTTCATGACATAATTCTTCATCATCTTCGACAGTGATTCCTTTGCGTTGAAATATTTTGCAAGTATTATAGGATTCTTCAAAAAATGGATCGTTGATAGGTCGTAATCCTACACCTATGTTGCGTAAAAATTCCTCCATGTTCGCAAAACTTTAATTGTTAATAAATTACTTTTAAATCTGATATATTTCTCGTTATTCAGCTCTAAACATTTTATAATTATTATTTGTTAAATAATTATTCAGAACGTCAATACTTTTGACAAATTCGTGACGTCGCATGGCTTCAGCCAGGCTTCAACATAGCATACTGCAGTACTAGCGCGCTCTGAAATCTTCCCTTCGACTTATTTCATTTCGATTATCATAAATCAATTGAAGTTGTTTATAATCGATCTTTATGATGAGTGGTGATTCCTCCGACGGTTATAATGTTTTGTTATCGTAAAACAAAACGGAATAACTTGTTAAAAATAGTGTTAAAATGCTGATTAGATTATAAATGTGCCGCGATAGTGTTTCTTTACAATTGTACGCGTGGACCACAATGCAGGGAGTCGGGAAGGAATAGAATTCTTGAGACAAAAGTGGTAAGTGATTTGTCCTTGGGTA
The DNA here is from genome assembly GCF_001652005.2 of Ceratina calcarata. Classification (NCBI taxonomy): domain Eukaryota; kingdom Metazoa; phylum Arthropoda; class Insecta; order Hymenoptera; family Apidae; genus Ceratina; species Ceratina calcarata. The sequence continues at coordinate 242,807 of NW_017153455.1, forward strand.
CATTTTACATTTGTTACACGAGATGTTGTTTTTATCAATTATGCGACGTTAATAATACAGAAAAAGATGAACACGTATTTTCAATAACATTTTCGTACAATCTGTTCGTTATTTTTATCAACAATAAGCAATAAGACATGTTATATGTATTAGAATGTTAAAAATTATTCCACAAGTAAACGAGTTTTCAGATTTTCAAGAATTTCAGACATCTTGATTTCCAATTCGTTGCGCCTTTGCATTTCTTCTCGTTTTTCCTGTAACACACGTGCAATATTACAAATATATATTATTGTAAGTAATATCTTACATCAACGGAAAGAGCATCGGGAAATAATTATATTGAAAAGAATTATGAAGATTCTATTATTTATTTCTACTTTTTATAAGAATTTTCAGAACAATTTATATGAATTTTTATTGTCTGAATGGACCAGTCGTATCATTGGTTGTAAGTTTTTACTGTTGCAGTTTAATATGTTTGTGAGATTAAATGAAGTTTGTTGATATAATGCGTTAAATAATTCAGATTTACTCAACTGTAAAAAGTATGCCAACTAGTATAAACAATTCGGAAATTGCATAATGTTATAAAATGCGAGGATAATCGATATAACTAATTGGTTCACTTGGATTAATCTGTTCTTGCTCCATCACTCTCGTTGTGGTAGCACTATTCGTATAATCTGTAGCTCGGACTTTCTCGTTTTTGCTTTCCGGTTCACTGGCGAATTTCGTTAAACTTTCGACATACACGTCTGGCTGCGGTATTGTCAAGCCAATTGACGCCTTGTTCGCAATCTTTTTATCACCGCCAAAAACTCCAAACATTCTTTCGTTTCCTGTCCCACGATCGAAATCATAAACACTTTTACCAGTATTAAAAAAATTCCGGTTCCCTCGAGGATAAATTGTTGTTTGCTCATAGTTTTTAGGAACGAGTTCAATGTTCTGTACGCCACTGTTTTTCAAATTTATTTGCTCTGTATTTTCCGTTGGATATATCATTTCACTGTAATAATGTCCCGTTGGAAGTACAGGTTTCTCAATACTGCGCTTTAAAGATTCGAATCTGTTCGTATACAGCGGATTTCGTTGCACAGGATGCTCTATATGTGCGTTTGGCCGTTCCATGTTCCTGTAATTATTATTCAAAATATATCTGTAACTTTGCCCGAAATCTGGTACTTCCTTCGTTTGACTTTGATCAGATTTGGTTTCTGCAATTTCAAAGTGCGCGTCACCTGCAGAATCCACTGGTCTATTAAGCAGTAACTGTTCTCCAGGAACAGTTCCATATTGAGGAATTTTTTTAATATCCTGGTAATAAATATCTTCAGGATTTTCGTACGGTTTCCGTGTCGTATTATCGATTATTACTCCTCTTCTCTGTTGCTGTTGCCTTTTTCCCTTCTTTTTCTTGGAAACTTGAGGTTTTCGACGAGCGTCAGAAATCTTGATATTGCCGCTAGAGTTTAACGTTTTTGGAAAAGCATTCGCATGAATGGTACTATCTACAACGAAGTCAAACGGAGGTGGCCATACTTGTGCACCCTTCTCTTCACCCTCTTCGTGAAGGTTTTTCGGTGTACGTCTTTGTGGGAAGCTGGCCGCAGTTCTTAAATTCTCTTTCTTCGGTTTCCTTGATTTAGACGAAACTTTCTTTAAACTTTCCGTCTTTGCTACGCTGTTATCTTTCTCTGATTTTTCACTTCTCGGCTTTAATTTCTTTAACTCTTCAGGTGCAGTTAAGTATCGAACAGGCACGATGAGAGGCATATATTTACTGAAATCCATTTCTTCGATTACTTTCTCTTCATTAAAGTACGATTTATTTTCACCCTTCGTTAAGACATTGCCATTTTTTCCAATTAACGGTTCAGATGAATCCTCACTAGATTCTGCCTCATCTTTGTTGTTAGTATCGCCGTCTCCTTCTAAATTATATTCCTCATATCTGTTTCTGGCAGGTACGTCCTCTTCTTCTCCACTTCTTTCGTTTTCCTCACGAGAATCTTCCGAGTTTTCCTCTTCTTTCGGTGACTCAGGCGAACTGTAAAAGTCAGTGAGTGGCTTCGCGAACTTCTCGAAATAGTTCACGAATCCATTGTCGAACAATTCGCTATTATGCAGCGGTTGTCCGTAACTATTGCGAAGTTCATCAGGCCGCCGCTCATCATCCTCGCTGAGCGGTAATGGTTCACTGTACTGTATACTTGTATAATTCTCGCTAACTTGAGGTGCATCCTCATACTGATTAGCATTATCAACATCCTTATTATAATACTTCCCTTGTACTTCTTCTTCTTCAGATTCCCTCACTTTCTCGCTGTTCGAAAATTCATCCTTTCCCTTTGAGTCATTTTCTTCTTCCGACGATACATTCTGTTCTTCGCATTTAGGAACCGGCTTCCGAGTACTAAAAACTTCTTCATCCTCCTCATTACTGTAATTATCTTGCTGCTGCTGGTTTCTGTACAATTCCTGTTCCATCAACCTCCTCGCGTGTTCCTCTTGCTTCCTCTCCAGTTCTGCTAATCTATTTTCATATTCCTCCTTCCACTGTTCTTCAGTAGAAGGAGAGAAGGTTGGCGGAAGCGGCTTTTGAATATCCTTTGGATTATTCATTTCTTTACTCTCCACCGTCAGTCTTACCGTCATGTTCTGTCGCATGACTACTGGCCGTTGGGTATTCATCATCACCGCTGATTGGTTGTTAGCTGCTGGCGGTGGTTGGGTACTAATTGCCGGTAATTGAATCGGAATAAGCGGCCGAGGATACGATAGCATAATATCCTGCGGGGGAATCTCGGGTAAAGGTGGTTGAGGCATAGGCGGTAAGGGTGGCTGCGATGCGGATGGTATAGGAATTCTTACTAAGAAAGGAGGAGCCGACGATTGGTTCGACGTCGGTGCTCTCGTATTCATCTGGGGTGGAGACGTTGACGACGGGCTAGACGTCGTGGAACTGCTGTTCCCATGGAAAATCGTTTCGTATTGTTGCAAATGGGTCAATAAGTTTGTACTGTTGCCAAAATTGACTACACCAGTAAACCTGATCGTCTCTCGCTGTCCAGGAACAGCGGTAGTTGACGATCCACTGGACTGAGTGGAATTTGACGAAGCAGCTGGTGTAGAAGCAGTCTGATTGTTAGCTGATGTCTGATTAGTAGCTCTTGCTTCGTTTGAGTCACTGTTAGGCAACGAGGCTATTTGAATAGGATCCATCGCGTAACCGAAAACCTGCGCCAGGCCAGAAAGTATTAGACCCAAAGCTCGTTTATCCCGCGGGCTGTTTGCGGTCAGCGGTTCCTCTGATTCTTGAGAGTTCGAGTCCGAAACTGGTCGATTTTCACGGTCGATCTCTTCGGACAAGGCAAAAGTGCACAATATGCACAGGGAGCACAGAACACGGAATGTCCTGAGCTTCATTGTCGAAGGTTGACCACTTTGTGCTCGGAAGTTACACTTTGTACACCGAATGATAACCGGGTAACGATGTTGACATCTTCACTCGCGTTCACCTCGTTGCCTGCCACGTGGTTTGCGATAAAAATATAAGCGTATCAATATTTTTTCGTTAAGTACTTCAATAGTTGTCTTCTTATTTGTCAAGACGTTGATTCACTGTTTTTCGATCGAATGCAACGAGAACAGAGAAACGCGTTCCATCATGCGAGAAGAGTTTCGCCAAATTCTGCGAGCAGTACTGTTGTACCACGGGATTCCGCGAGGACTGCGCGGACAGTATCGCGCTCGAGCGTCGTTAAACAAAAGCGTGATTGAGGGGGGATGAATTTTTGCATAACATCGGAAAGAAATGTCGAGTTTCTCCTCAATTGCACAGAGCCGCCCGTTGATTTGCGACAACTGAAGCGGCACGCTGTAACGGCGGGAAAGAAACGCTCCGCGAAATCGCACCGAGTCGCGGACAAAGATAGTGTTCGTTAGGACGCTTACACGAACACGCGACCGATTTAATTGCCCGTGCATCCGTGGAACTGAAGGATGTATTGGCTATACAGTCAATTCCAAAAGTTTATGTACCTTAGAAAAATGCATTTCCTATAATTAAAAAGAAATCAGACGTCGGAAGAATAATACTAATAATAAATAGCTACGTGCTAAAAAGTATAG
>NW_017153455.1:247675-333043 GCF_001652005.2 Ceratina calcarata
GTTTGGAAGTTATTGGCAAAAAACGAAAATTTCGCAAAATCTGAAGGGGTACCCCTTGGAAAAATCTCAGAAAAATCGAAAATTTCTTTTTGTTGTTTATTATTAGCAATGTTCTTCCGACGTCTGATTTCTTTTTAAAAAATGCGTTTCTAAAGTGCATGAACTTGTGGGATTGGCTGTATAGCCAATACATCCTTAATAATTACACGAGTCGACAGCTCGTAGTTATTTTGATGGAAGAAAATGGGATGAAACGAATCGAGTTTCTTGAGCCCTACCATGTTTTAAATTAATCGAATTTTGTTCGAAATTATTTGTTAGGATATAGTGCGAGATTGGTCAATTTGTCGTCGTCCGTGATTTTGAGTTAAGGAAATTATGATTGACACTGTGGAAACTTACTATTTCAAGGATTTTGCTATGATAGATTTAGTTCCAGAATTGTTGCACAATTAGGAGACCTAATTAAAAGCGCTCATATAGTCTGATTTAATCGACCGTTACGAGAGAGCAAGTGAAAAAGTAGTTATGTCTCACATATAAAATAACTGTTTCATAAAAAGCAATCGAGTCAAGTTTGTTGGTAATAGAGAAACGTATCTCGAACTGAATCTCACTTGCGATCATCGACCTCTAATAATGTTCAAGTACGACCCGAGTTTTTGACTCTTCATCGAACTTGATCATCTGGGTTAACGATTATTTATTACAAACGGTTGTGTCATCGAACGACGAGCCTGGTTCAGGCATTCGCCGACCGTACTTTCATAAGTATGTCGATTATGTCACCTGTTCTCCACCTAGAGAAAGTCTGGACAAACGGTGTCGCGTTCGATTTCCTGGACTGGTGTGACAAAACCTTATTAAGGGGACAATCGCGGCCAGGGGAGGAAAGAAAAAAAATTAACGACGCGCGTTTTCAACGCGACGTTTAAATCAGTAGAAGAGCTGGTTTTTATGTAACGAGAGTTCCTGTTGACCGACCCGACTTCTTAAAACGGGGATCGACCAGTTGCACTTCGATCGACCACCATGTTAATTACTTAATTACGTGTCCTAGTTTTACTTCTGATCGCATTAAACTGCACCAGGAGGCAAATTTTGAGAACGTTCTAAGCTTCGTTTTCTCCGCTATCTCGATTATTTTGCAAACGATTCGCTGTATAGTAAATATGAGGTTGGTCGAATTGCGGATGTTATTTTACAAGCAACGAAATTGCCGTGAAATTGTTAGAACGCACGCGATGCTCATCTTTAGGTTGATGACTGTCTCGGGTTTGATTGTCGGTTCTAGGAAACTTCAGGGTCTTAACTTTGAGAGGGAAGAGTTGTATGATTCCTTAAGGGATGATAATTCTAGCAATTGAAATGACGGAAGTAGTATTACGAAGAAGTATGATGTTAACGACCTCATTGATGAAATTCATTATCTTCGGTAGGAGTATCATTAGTCATGGAGGAAGTATTATTATCAGTAACCAAAACAGTGAAACCAGATTCCGATTGCATGATCGCGTTTCCACGAAAGATTCCGTGTTTTCGCTTGCTAAAAACAGATAAAATCATTACCGATGCAAGTTGTTACGGGGTTCGGCGATGCCGTAGATGGCAACTGTATCAAAGAGTTGATAGGACAGGAACTGTGTCACGACGGTAGAAAACAGAGAACCGAGAATCGAACATACATAACATGACGACTAGCGATTTCCAGGGTGCCTAGTATAAAAGTAGTTGTCCACTATCTGGACCACACAGTTCGATTGTGAATCGGGTTTAACATGAATCTTTTGGTAAGCACCGCTTCTCTTCGACGGAGATCTTCACTTAGCGCTCCAGTGAAACAGTGTTTTTTGATTATTATTAATCTGTTTGAGGAGCCGGCGCTCTGGTGACGTTAGATCTTCGTTTTAGTTTTTACTACTGTTGGCCACTTTTTCTTCGGTCATCGGAGCTGCCGTGCTTCCAACCAGCGTCCCTGAAAAGGTGACGAACAGCAACGACGCGGCTCAACAAATTGTCGCCGATAATCCGTCTCAGCCGAATTCTCAGGACGCAGCTGGCGATAAGAAAGTGACAAAGAGAAGTTACGGTTGGAATCCATGGGGTTACATTGGTTATAGTTGGCCTTGGTAGGTAGATCGTTGCAAGACATCTTGTGACTTAGAAAGGTTTTGCGGAAAAAATGGCCACTTGCTTAAGAGATTCTTGCGAATTGCGTAATAGGAAGTCGAATAGTTTGCGAGGTATTAACAAACTTCCTGCTGCGTTCGACGGAATTTATGTTCTAATTCGGCTCTTATTAGTAGCTTGTGAAACTTCTTCATTGTTTCTTCTTAATGAAGGAATAGGCGATGCAAATTATTTGGAATTTAAAGCTGTGTCAGGGACTGAGAGTCGCTCGTGTGAGAACGTTTGCAAGGATATCTGGAGCAATCTCGAAGGATGACGAAGTTGCTTTATAGAAAAACGTTATGAGAATACTATTTCAGGTATGGATGGTATCCAGGATGGTACCCTAGCTGGCCGTTTTATGGTCACGGGTACGGTGGATATTATGGCGGATACCGTAGTTTTGGTCATGGATACGGTGGTTGGTACAAGGGCTGGTAAAGTGGGGAAAATGTAATCGCGCAGAATACTTTTATCATTTTATAAATATATCTTACAACTCTCTTTAATATTTTTGCACATTGAGTATCACAACTCCAAGACTGAGATATCAGAGAAATAATTCAGCTGCGATTCATTTTTCATTTACCCAATCTTACCGTCCCATTTTGTTTTCGAAGTTGTACACCATATACTTATAAGACTATCACTGTTAAATGATCATCAGTGAAAGAAATAAATACTTCATACTATAAAGGGAAAGTGAAATAATTTTGCACGTACCCTTAATCGTTTCCTTATGTAGTCTGCTAGTATTCCCTCGCAGACAGTCAGGTTTTTGTCCGTGTCCTGTATAATAAGGAACACACGTTACAATATCGTAAAACAGTTTCTAATTTCTAATGCATGCGTCAATGAACCTTTAAAATATTCATTAGCTCATGAACTTTTTCCAGTGTAGCCTGATACTGTTCGGGTAAATCATTGCAAACTCGATCCGTGTTCGTCGCGTACATTTTAAGATTGAAGAAAACAAGAAACGTATCGTACTGTTTCCACCTTCACGTTAATAATCCATAACACTTGTCTGACGCGACATCATGCATGCACTTGAAATGTGGCATACTGTTGCTTAGAAACAAATAGAACAACAAATATTTATCGAGATTTTTCGAAGAGCTTTCGTGAAACTATAAATTAAGATTCATTTATAAGAATTGATTCTGAGATATATGAGTTTTTAATGTATTGTTGAATTTTACATTTTTTTATTCACAACATTTGTTGTTCATAAGGATTTCGTAAATACCTATGACAGATATTAAGAACATTCATTTTATCGATGGTGCGAATTATATATCTAGCGTTGTAAAGGTAGAGCTCCCTCGAACTCACGTTCTCTACGATTTACTGTGAAAGCCATTGGGGGGCAGTCAAAAGGGTGAAATTCTTGTGGCGGGCCAATTTGCAAAATATTTAGTTGCAAAAGTCTACTCAGTACAATACAGTAATGAAATAAGCATACGAATACTTTCAAAATTTCTCTGGATCAATTATTTATCCGCGTACGGGACACTGGATGCAACCCTTCAAAAAAGGGGTGCGTTTTAGACATCCAGTCCCAACAAGAGAGTCAAAGGCTAACCGGCTCTGCGTTTTATGGTACTGAGTTTATAACTCTTAACTAGACGCTGACCACTATGACACAAAGGGATGCTGTCGCATCCCCTTTCCGGTGGACCAGTTCCCTGTCAGCGGAAATTGACCGAGACGATTTTAGAATGAGAGTCAAAGGTCAACTGGGCTCATTTTGCGGTTCGCCTTCGTCAACAATGGACAGTGGTCATTGTTACGACTAGTTCTCGGCAGCATCCCTATCCGGATGGACCAGTTTTCGGAATGGTACAGGATTCGCGAGAGTGTTGGAGAGGGCAGGACCTCGCCACGCGAGCAAACAGGTTCCATTCGAAGGGATGAGTCGCTGTCGACGTACGGAAATGGATCGTGATCTAGATCAGGTGGAAAACTGGTCCATCGTGGACCCTCTCGAAAACGGGAGCAAGTCATTCAGATCAGAGATCAGAGAAGCGAGTGGCAGGTTCAAGATTCGCAAATAGGAACAGGTTACATTTTGATTTCGTAGCGAACCGTGCAGGAGCATTAGATTGATAAGAGAATCGTCAAGAATAAATGTAGAACCTACCAAATGAATATTCAATCGCGCAACTCATAGAAGTGGATACTTTTTGGTACTTCCCATTATCGTCGCAGGACTTCTCTGAGCTGTCTGGCTCGATTTCCGCAGGTCTGTTCCAAAGAAAATTCTCTCTGGTACGGAGCTGAAAAAAGGGGTTCGGTATGGCGAGAGGACAAAGGAGGGCCGGAGCACTCGATCAAAAGTGAAAGAAAAAAACAAAGCCCGGTGACGTGTGTGTCACATGAGACGCCGGGACCAGCCCACATTGGCCACTTCTTTCACCTGTCCATCATTCGCTGCCCTCCAAAGAGAGGACGTTCTCTGAAAGAAGGACATTTGCGTTTCCGTCCTCGTACCAGTCATTGTGCGCTTTTATCGGCCGTTTCGCGTTCAGTTTCTACACGGGGATTTCGTCTGCTTCTCGTGGGGAATACTTGAAAAGGGAGCCTACCATAATTGACTGCTTTATTTCGGATTCCAGACCCGAGGTATCCGCGTCGATGCGAGATCTTCGTTGACACGACGTCAATTTTATGAATGGAACGTGATCTTCGCAACAGCATCTCTTTCCAATCATTAAATTTATCGAAAGGGCCAAAAACTGTATCGGTAATAAAGCGGGCGCGAATAAAATAAAGGAGGCACACTTGTGCGAGGAAACGAAGATCACACGGACTCTTCCTTTCCTCGAGTTAATTTGTCTTTCGTCTACGAAGACGTTTTCTCCCGAGGAGACCCATGAAAAGGTTTCGTTACGTATACGCCGCATTATTTCCATTCGTATCGGTAACGAGGCCTCCCATCCACGGTAACGGGATTTGGTGAGGTACACTCCCGTACATAGAAGTGCGCGGTATTACCAGGACACCGCGTATATAGGAGAGGGCGTATTTGTTTTACTGCCTGGCTGCCGGCATTGGTTGAGAACGTGCTCTGCATTCTTGAAATCGTGCCACCCTTGTTACGGCATAGACTCTTCGCTGCCACCATCCCCCTGCGCCGTCCGCCGAACATCCCGCCATCAAGCTGGCTCCTCTTCTTCTTTTCCTGGCACTAGCACTACCGCCGGGATCGACAGAAGGATACCGTCATCATTCCCCCTTATCCCGGACGGTCATAAAAATTCTTGACTCCTGTAATGGTCACGCGACGCGGATACGGGGTGCGCGTTTCTTTATATAAACTGGAGGGTTTTGAGGGGTGGATTTTCGCTTTGGAAGTCCGCGGCTTTAATTGTGTGTCTCGTGGAATAATAATCATCCCTTTCCCAACTTACGGAACGCTATCGTAAACAATTTATTCCATTATCAAAGTAAGATCGCAGGAGGTGCGAATTAACTTCTTCATTAATGTATTCGATGGTTCCTCTTTAACCGCGTTTCGTCCCGCTTTAAGACAGAGAAATGCAAATAAATTTCTGGAGGTTAATCGTCGAGCGGGGCTCATTTTTCTCCGCGGCAATCGTAAAGTTCTTATCGCCCCTGACAGCCGTGGCGTTTCCCCCTCGAGACAATACGGAGTATCTGATTTCCAACGAGACGGTAGCGAGAGAGACTCGCGGACCGGGTCTTTCACCGCTGCCGCGTCGCGTCGTGAAACTCCGATGCAAGCCGGTAAAAATATTAGAGCGAAGGAAAAGGAAGGAGGGGTGAAAGAAGGACACGAAAGAAGAGTCCGGCATTCTGTCGATCCTAATTTACGGCCCGGATTTCAGCCGTTTATGTCTTTCCGATAAGGTCGTTCACGCTGATGCTGTGCCTGCACCGATGGATGCCGTTGCACTCCCTGACTTCTCTCTTTTTGCAACGGGAGATCTCCTGGCTCTTGGCAGTGATGGTAGGCCATAACGAAGTCCCTTTTTTTCGTCGAAAAATAAAACAAACCACACAGTTTTGATAAGGATATCTCCAACCGGGCGCGAAGTATTTCTTCGTAGAATTTTCCTTTCGGTTCTATGAAATCGATTTTAAGCGAGTGTTAATTGATTACGAAACGCAAAAAGAATTTTCTCACAACTATGAACGCGAACTGTTATGCAACCTTTTAAAAACTGACAACGTTATATAAATGTTTTTAGATTGAAATTAACGAAACGGCGCCACGGTGAATTACATAATCCCGTTGCGAACATCGATTGCTCTTTTCTAAATTGAATCTGCGGGACAGGACCGCGGACATAATAGAATCTAAATCGTAATAAATTTCACTCCAATTTCCCATCGATCAGTCACCGGCCGCGGTGATATTTGTTTAAGGGATAGACGACCGGAGATTCGATAAAATTGGAAATTTCGGCTTTTTTCCGTCCATCCGACGAGGGGTGTTAAATTCTCTGTGAGATTCGATTGGGTGACGGTTCGTGCCGGGCGCAGATTTCCTGTCCGGAAGCGCCGCTAAGATGGGTTTGTTCATGGTTTTTCATTCCACCATCACCTCCACTTTTCCTTCATTTTTAATACTCGAACGTCGTTTAGTTCCTTATAGATCATGAAATTTTTTCCACTGTTATTTCCGAACTACAATCCTACCATTCCATATTTTCAAGATTGCATACTTAAATAAGGACACGTTTATCCGCTCGTTGATCGTTTTTTCGTGCTATGAATCAGATTGGTTTAACGCTGGAACGCAACAAGGATGAAAGCGTCACGATGGCACTTTGTGTACCGAAGAACTGCGAGTTCCAAGGGAGAGAGTATCGATATAGCTACTCTTCTTACTTTTGGCCACTATCCTCGGAAGTCGACAAGGGGGGTTAGCTAGGGGGAAGGATAGGATGGCCAGAATTTATAGCGTCTTTTGCGATCCCGGCGGGTAGGGAGGATGAGGCCGCCACCCCACAGACTCAATGTTTTCTGCAGGGAAAGTCGGAAGTCGAGTCGAACCCTGGCCAGGACTAGCCGTATCCCATACGTCTTGCTAACAGACCGGATAGGTTTCGTCCCGTTTCTCGTTCGACAAAAAATTCTTTAAAATCATCTAATACACGTACAACACCCCGATCGACGTATCAAGATAAAATACCGTGTAATGAATTTTTTTAGTTCCGTTTCGTTTCTTAATTCGCGTCCGCAATAGTGTAATCGATGTTTAACCGTAACTCCGGCTGGACAATACGTGCGCTTTATCGGGTAGATTTAGTTGGACGACCGGGTCCCTCCATTTTCCGAATGGACTTCTGACCCAACCATCCTACGGCTCACAGGGATGCTTTTTATTAGACTCCGGATCACCCGGTATACCCGCGTATACGTACGTGTGTGCATGCAGACGGAGTCCCGTATATACGACGGCAGTGGCCATGTTCAGGGTGGAGGGACAGCCCCATTCGCCAAATTAACTGCGTTAGACCAGGACCCTGGAATTCTTTACGCTTTCCTCGACCTACGACCGGCCATTTTACGCTGGATTTTTCAACGAAAACGCTCGTCTTTCACCCTGTCGAACGATCCTCCTCAACTTACTTTTTATCTCTCGTTCATGATTACCCCTTTGCTAAATTTAATTCCCGAATCTGTTGAATGTTTCAATGCACGGTTCATAAATTTCGGTTTTATATGGTTTCGTTATTTCGAATACGTAGCCAGATCGAGGGAACGCAAATTAATTGAGTATAAAATTGTCGAGAACGAGCGAGAAGTGTTTGCTTTCATTTCGTGCTTTCAAACTTTAATTATTTTGTTACACGATGCTGGGAGGTTCACGTTTCCGGCCGCGAGAGGTGCAAAAGTTCGTGAACTTTTTCGAAGGCGGTGAAAGTGTATAATGCGAGAGGAACTTAAGTAACGATTTCACTAGGAAACTTTCGCGCGACGAGACTTTAAAGGCGAGCGCCCGAGACCCGGCGATTTAATCGAATCGCTAATGTTTGCAAAATCTTTGTTCGAGACGTCTTAAAGAGAAGGAGGCGAAACGAACGGTCTCGTTCAGTAGACCATGCCAAACAAAAATAATTCGCAGATCAAATTCTTAAGTGTATAAATAAACAGTCCTACAGTTTTTCATTTTAACGAAAGTTACCGTTTAATTTTAGTCGTTTCTTGTTTCTGCAACGAAATCTACGTCGAGAATTGATTCGATAAAGACAGATACTCCAAATTATTGAACGATCGCAATTTCGTCTTGTCGCGCTCACTTATACAATGAGGCTTCATCCCCGACAGACGGATGAAAGTGTTCGATGATCCTTCCGTTCTGGGTGGGCCTCGTAATTCTAAGTGACCGAAAATCCCAATCAATCGACGGAAATCGGTCTCCCCTCGCGTATCCTATCTCGTTAAATCCGTCGGCTCGGTGGCCGGTGGTCGTCTTCCTGACGGAATATCCGCGTTCGATCGCGAACAACTTTCTGAATAGGTGATCACGTAAAACTGATTTAGCAATTTGCCCATTCCGGAGCGGCGCGATCTTAGTTCAAATTGAGTATAGTCCAAGTCTTACTCGGGTGAACCACTACTAATCCAATTCCGAGGATCCCAAGACGTCTTGCGAGAAGCGGGGCGCGGGTCGGGGACGTAAGAGAAAGAGCCGTCGAGATGTACGCGACGTATAGACAGAGGGTTGAAACGAGCGAGAGGAACGGTAGAAAAGCTTCGGGGCGACGGAGAGGTTGGGAAGAGAGGGGTGAGCGGCGGGTGGCCGAAGGAGTTTCAGGGGAAGATATAATATCGCCTATGCAAATAGCCTTTGGACTTAGACCGGCTGAATATACTTTAACGCTGGCTGCTCGAGTTAGACCGCATCATATTTTCTGTCGGCCGAGCGAATTTTCGTGTATGCGTGTGTGTGTGCAGGCGCTCTTAAAAAATTCCATCACCCGAAACGTGCCTCGTTACGTCGTTGTTCGACGAAGTCCTGCTCGCGGACGGACCCTTGTAGTCTGCCGGTTTTGAACGAAACTTTTCCTCGAGTTACGTGAAAACGACTACTTCGTGCTCCTTTTACTCTCTAACTCTCTCTCTCTCTCTCTCCCTCGTCTTGTTTCATTCTTTCCCTTACGATGAGACAATTATCAAAAATTTGTACAATTTCTTATTGTTTAATAGTTCTTTCATACATATTTCTTCAAAGAGAAGTTGCAACACTACACTCTGAATCAATAATATTCTTTAATTTTTTTACTCGAACATTGCCAATTTCACGGTACTCCAATTCTAAAAAAGAATTCACATATCATAATATGTAGAAGAATGTTTCGTTCGCGAGCGGGCGCTTAAAATAACGTAACAACGTCCACCATGACGCGCGGGCCGAACCGGTAACCGATGGAACGAAAAGGGGTGCGAAAGGGGAAAACGGTGCGGCTGTGAAACCCGGGTGGAGAAGTCGGGGTTAGAGGCGGAGGGGACAACATTAGGCAGGCTTTCCAGACGAGACGAGGGTAGGACGTTTGAGGTCAGTTCGGGGCGGTTTTTTCAACCCCCGGAGCTAGTCGCTCAATACCTAGCCACCCCTCGACTGACCAATGGTCGGCCTCCAGACCCCACCACTCGGACTAGCTGACCAGCCAGCCGATTGGACGAAAACCTCCCGAGGGATACTCTATCCGGCAAGGATACTCACGGCCCGAATCCTCGAGACCCGCTAACTAACCGGAGAGGAGAGATTACGTACCGGGTGTCACGTTCGATATCGGCTCTTTATCAATCATTTACAATGCAAATATTCCAGGTTCGCTTACATTTTGTCCGAGGACAGATCACTGATTCAAGTTGAATTATAAGAATTCATAATTGAACTGATCGAGTGATAAATCGCGGAATAAATAAATGAATCGATTCCATGAAAAGCCAATAGAACATAAAGTACAAAAATATTTAGGTGTGTATTTCCAAGGCATTGCAAAGCGTTTGGATGATAATAAATGAAATGCGTGCAATAATATATTCATTAAAGAGTGGACGTGCAATATTTGCGCGTCAGCGTATCGGTATTCTGAACGCGAGATATTTCTGCATCCGCGGAATTTCAGTGGGTGGTCTCATCTGGCGAGTGGAATCTCTGATGAGGGATTACAACGAATTTACAGCGTTGAATTCTGCCCTGATTATTCGGTCGGGGGTGGTACCTGGAATAACTCGAAACACAGTGCCACGTGTACGCGTGCCGTAATTGATTTTAGAGAAACGGCTCCTTAAAGCCACACGTTTTACGTTCCTTTACCAAGAGCTGAAATTCTATAATCATTCCTGAACAGTTTTACTTCTATTTATTGCCTGACGTTGAGTAATATTTTAGCAAGTTTCTGATTAAAAGACTGGTTTTGCAATTATTAAAATCATATTGTATGATAGACACTTTATTTAGAAAAACTCGGTTGGGTGGTCATACACACTAATTTTTATTATTGGCTACAATATTTCTATTGAATTAAAAGGAGTTTCGAGGAGGGAGATTTCTTTAAAAAAGGATAAAATCTCCGTGACGTGATCTTCTTCAGCCGGAAACCTTTAGAATTTCCTGTCGCGTCACCCGCTAGACGAGAAAAGGTGGAAACGGAGTTGCGAGCGGGTGGCCGTCGAATGCGGTCGTCCTGCATGTCGGAGTGTTTACGAATGTTATCAGCATAATAGCGGAGACACCCTATATCCGTCCAGCAGCAGTGCGCACTGGTCGTCCAGGCTAGTTGGCCCGAGATGATATCGGCGTCTCTCCTTTTCGTTAGATTCCGGCGTTAGCAAAGGCGAACGGGCGGTCTTGAAACTCTGCCAAAATTCAGATCAAGCCCGCTGACTTAAAGACACCTTAAAGCCTCCAGTGGGGAGGAAGCGGAAATTTCGAGCCGGCCGTCCTCTTCGGTTCACGCTGGAAATGACGTCGCGAGTTAATTTGGATCGATTTCCGACCGTGCGGTTACCGCGCTGGCCTGCGTTTTCCTCTTTGAACTTCCGGTCGGACGGCTGTTTATCGGCGTGTTGGAAATTCCTCGCGCACTCGGTATGGCCGTGTCTCATCCCGCGACAAGAAAAACTCGTTCAACCATATTTTTCGTACTTCGAAATATCCCTAAGCGAATCCGGATTGAAAATGAAATTTTAAAGTTCGTACAGTCGGGCTCTACAGATACTTTTCCGATCCAATCGTTGGAAATTCATCGCGGCCGAGTATGGTCGCAATGCTCCTCCACGCGCGGCAGGTATTTCTTTGGCAGGATTTTTTCTCCCTCCATTTGGTTTTCGTCGGTCTTCATTCGTTCTCCGGCGCAGACAGGACTGGCTGGGCCGGGGCTCGAGCCCACGGGACTGGGATCAAAGGAAGAATTATCAGGGTTCCGAGCGCGGTCCGGGATTTGGTCCCGTAGGAGACTTACCACATGTAAATAAGGACAGAGCTTCTGTAGCTTGCTCCTGCCCTGCGTAAATAACATTTTTCCGATAGCGTCGGAATAACCCTCTACGCTACGATCCGCTGAAAACTACGTCGCGTTCTTCTCTTACCTGTCTCGGATCGAGTTTCAAAAAATCGAACCAACAGCTACTTCGTATTAATCGATAGAACGAAAGGTCCGTTCATCGATTGTTCACAAAATCTTTTCTCGACCTTTGATTATCGGTACCATCGAACCAAGAGTTGTTTCGTTAAACCACGATAAACTGAAGGCTGGTCGTTGATTAGTTACGTTCGATAATTCGACGTCGCTCTTTGTTCACAGCGAGATTATTACCTATCCGTGGATTAGGTCGTCTTCGAAGGTATTAATACTTTCATGGTTGATGACTTAGTATTACATCTTTTTGTGTGGTAAGGATAGAGAAAGCTTTG
The DNA here is from genome assembly GCF_001652005.2 of Ceratina calcarata. NCBI lineage: Eukaryota > Metazoa > Arthropoda > Insecta > Hymenoptera > Apidae > Ceratina > Ceratina calcarata. The sequence continues at coordinate 259,743 of NW_017153455.1, forward strand.
TCGCCGTACTTTGCTACGGAGATAGAGCGCTGAGATAAAGGCCATTGAACGACGCTTTTTTTCTATCCTTTTCCTTAAATATTGGACTTTCAATATACACGCTGATAAATAGGAACAGCCGAGATTGTTCGTCTTTCTTGTTCAACATGTGGTTCACAAAGAGTTGAAAGCGGTATTGTGATGTTTGCAAAGTATTGATTTCGAGCGCTATCCATAGCGGCTTAGGTGAAACGTTTAACTAACTCCTTGCGGGGAATGTTCCGAATATTCTTACAATTACACGTATGAACGGACAATATTAATAGAACGTTATAAAAGTTCATGGGATTCGAGTTTACCCGTTTCCTACATTTCCCAGATATTTTTATTGTTTGGACTTTCGTAATGAAAAACGAGAAAAATTGCACGAGTTATCACAGTTACTCTGATATTAATTTTTTCCGACGATCTGCACATTTTTTTAATAACTCATGGTAGTATCTCGTTGGAAGCAACGTGCACCGTTAAACGAGAATAAGTACTGTCCACGTATCGTTATGATCAAAAACAATGCAGGCGAACACAAAAAATGAATGAAAAAGGAAAAATATCCAGAATTTTAATGGACCATACCAGTGCGTTTGGAAACGCGACGCGATCCTTGATTTTTCGCGTTTCTCGTTTACCCGTCCGTTTTTATCCCCTCGACCCTCCGCCCGTCCTCCTCTTTCACTGCCAACCCTCTCCCGGCTCGTATTTCTCGCTCGTGTGAAAGAGAGACGGCCAGTTTTGTGTTTCCCCGCGGTCTCCACCATCCTTTTTTTTTCTTGCCCGGCCAGCATATTCGGTGCGGCGCGGTGGCGGGCGGCTCTACGTTTCAAAATGTATGCAAAAGACCGGAGCACCCCGCGCATCCTAACACGGTACACACGTTGAAGAAAGTTCACGTCTCACCCTCGCGTGTTTTCACGCTATCATTCTTACCCTTGCTTCGTCGATCCCCAAATACGGAACTCTGGTAATGGACGAGAACGGCGAAGTTCGCGGAAAGGAGTACGGTTAGGGGTAAGCATGAAATTAGGATTGATTCTCGCGTGATGGGTCGAAGGTCGAGGTCGTCGACTAAATTTTCGCGGGACTATACCAGGGTCCGTCCGGTCGGCGTAGTTACCATCGATTCGTGGCCGCAACTGTTTCGTCGTTTAAAAAAGGAACGCCTCGAGTCTTGGGGTGGAAAGACATCTTTCCTCGACATATATTTCTGTTTGTCCAAGGGGCCAGGCAGCAGCCTCCGAACAATATGGGGTCACTTTACGTGTTTTCTTACATGGCTGCAGGTCGCCGTCCCTTCGACGTCGGCATCGATAGTTTTGCGAATGGATTTTAACGAAACATGTATCAAATATTTATCCAATTTGGTATAATGATAATTCTGCAGTTCAATGATTAATTCTCCTTTCATCGAACTGATTGCTAATGTATTTCTTTCTAAGAAAATTTCGCTTCAGTCAATCGAACTGTCGACGAGAGACTTTACCGTAGCAATTACTAGCAGATTACAATTTCGCACGGAGATCCGTGGTAGGAAAGTCTTGTGGGTAACTGTACCGCGCGCTTCTAACCCGTGCCACGGTCCGGGCAAAGTGGATCCTCGGTGGCGCATATTGATTTACGATAATTTCATTATTTTCCCGGCGGTTCTTGTAACCGATTAACGTCTCTCTTCCGGGCAGTTGTCCGCCAATTGAAATGCAAACGATCACGGCTAGGGTTTATCTCTCGTTTCTTTCGCTCGGCCAATTCGACTTCATTTCGAAGATCGAGAACTTCCTCGAGTTAGTGCTTGCCTTTTTTTTCCCTCGTCATCCTTTCTCTGTCTCTTCTCTTTCGGGCGTATAAAGCTGGAGTGAGTATCAAACGCGAGTTTGTACCGAGCAGCGGACAAAGAAGCAGAAAGGGAGAGACACGAAGGGAAAACGAGTGAGCCAAGGGGAGAGAGAAGAGAATTTTATTGGCTCTGACTTGGCGCCCCCTAACGTCTACTCGTTTGCCTCGCAGATTTTCATATGTTTTCATCCGCTTGGAAAATTAGGACGTTATACAGCAATCGGACTCTCCTCTCTTTTCCGCTCTCGACCTCCTTCAGACGTAGGAAAGCCCTTTGTGAAACGAGCTACGCAGTTATCGAGACGCTTCCGTACGAATTTTTTCATACGCGTCCCTTTCAAGGAAATTGCTGTGCACTGCTTTATAAACTACGAGAATGATATCTGACTGTTTTCTGATGAAACACTTTCGTGTAATATTAATCAAGCATCTACAGAATGTAGCATCTTTATAAGAAAATTGTCGAAAAGACAATATAAATTCAATATGAAAAATGTAAGGAGTTAAACGCGATAAATGTTTGACAAAAGTTCAGCAGTTTTATTCGGGAAGAAAACTCGACAATGGGTAGGGGGTGGTGTTTCTTGTTGGGTGCGTGGCTACATCCACCGCAGGAGGGCGAGCATAAAAAACATATTTCGAGGTCCTGCCAGGGCTGCGGCAGGGTGGACCTTGGTTCTAATATATCAAGCCAGATCGATACTATTCCGCAGACTTCGGTTGTTCGGAAACCATCCGGAGCTCGCCCTTCCACCTCCTTCCTCCTGTTCTCAACGACGACAACGACCACTCTCTCAAATATCTCTAAGTTCGAGCCACCAGCAAGACGCGGATAAGCCACACGTAGATATAACGCCGGAAAATTCGATCAATTCCTCGATACAAGCTTTTCCCTTATTACTTTGTTATGATGGTGCATTTATTTTTTTCTTTGAAATTTTTGAATTTTTCTAATTGCGTTGGCTACGTAGTACACACAATTGTTTAGTATATTTCGATGATTAGGTATAACTAAATCATTGTCACTCCTGTTAACTTAAACTATATAAAAAAGACAAGTTCGTGTTATATCGAAAGGGAACGAAGGCAAACACGTTCGCAGAGGTCTTCTCGGAATAGCGAATCCCCTCGCGAGAATCCGAGGAGCATCATTCCACGCACCAGTCGCACGTTTGAAAAGAGACGAATTACGGTGTTGTAAGTCGAGAAAATAGGTTAACGATCGAAAGTGCCGACGAATCTGTATCGATCCCGCGGTTCAAGTGGCGGGAGGGTAAACGAAATCAGATTACACAAAGGGCTCTTACCTGATGCGGTGCGTGCGAAGTCTGGCCCAAAACTGGCACCCTTTCCCGCTCGTGGCGTGGAAAAGGGGTAAGCTTTTTCCGTCGAGGAAGTACCAGATACGTGCAACGGGTTTCGTTCCCCCTTCCCCACTTCCGATGTAACGTTACTCCGTTAGGCATTCACGTTCTACTGTATCTGTCGGACGTAAATGACGAATTCTTTCGAGTCTTCTGTTCTTAGTTAAATAATTTCAAACTGCATGGTATGTAAATCAACCCTCTTGAGGTACACATCGAAACGACAAAAGATTTCTTCAAACGCTCCTCGAAACGACTGTATCCGAGGAGAGGAGTTTTTAATACTATTTCGGCGGGGCTCGTCCGATCAACGTCGCTTTTCAACGATAGGACGCTGGCATCTTGTTGAACCGGGACACAAGTGGGTCAAGCGTCGCTCGTTTTACGATGTACGAAACGATACCTTTTATTCGAATATTCCGCGTGCACCGCGAGGAAATCGTGAATTTTTTCCCGCTCGTCGGGAAACGTGCGGGAGTTCTTTCACGGGAAAAATCTGCTGCATATTCGAGGAGGATTTTCGGGGTCGCAGACGATAGCCATGCGCGATAGCGCAAGAATTCGCGCGGCCCATTGAGCATAGGTCAGGCAGAAGCCAATCCGACGAAACTCTCGGAGATATATGATAAAAATTGACTGGAACCATTCCCACCGGCAGTCTCTCCCACCCTCTCGCAACAACGACGGCTGGATATGAGGCCGAATTTTCGTTCGTCCCTCAAATCCCCGGGATAACGCGGCTCGAGGAAGCCCCTTGTCCATTTTCCCTTGCCGCTACTCACGATAACGCGGTAAGGAGTCTTCGCCAGGAGAGAAAGGGACTGCCGAGTCATCGGTGCGCGATCAGAAAAAGATCCGCCTGAAAAAAACGCGGGAGGGTGCTCCGATCCTCTCGTGGTCCGTCCTGTTGTTTCCTCCGGGGTGATATCTCATCGAGGACTGACATAGAAGCCTCGTTTTTTAATGGAACAGGAAATTAGGAGAGTTTCCTCGTGACGGTGTTAGATAAACGGTTGTCGTTTTCGTTCCTGTCGCAAGGGTTGTACTTTGCAATCTGGGGTGGGAATACCTTCACGCGTAAATATAGTTATTCAGGACATTGTACGTATGGTAGTATCATCTCAATCTTCTGTCTTACAGTTGAAAAAATTTTTGAACGCAACATTAGAATATGTAATTTTACAAAATAATCGATCGGACGTCCGCCAGGGAATTTAATATTGGTGGAATCCATTCTCGAGGCTGCTCAGGTATTATGATTCATTCTGGACGAATATGTTCGCGGCAGGCCGCGGAGTCGTAGACAAAAATTCGTGGCATCTTCTTTACCCGGTCCGCGTCTCCGCAGCAACTTATATACGACCGCGAAAATTCCCCTCCGCGAACAGGAAATATTTTTCAAAGTCCCGTGAATCGTTCGAAATCCGTGTTCCGTGCAATATTACCATCACATGGCGAGAATTTCGTTGACTCTTCTCCCTGTATGGACAAGCCACGAGAACTAAACAGATTTAATGGTGGTTTGATATTTCGGTGGAAATCGGAAAATTTCGATTGACTCTTCGTTCATTAGGACGACGCATTAAAACGTTTCCACCACGGGGGAAAAATAGCCGCCGAGAACAATGAATAATTTTTACGTGCAGCTCTAGCGTCTCGGATGCTCGAGTTACCTCGCATCCTGTGCCTTTTGTTATCCGTTGAAAATAGGCCGATACATATTCCGACTGATTGCAGCCATTTTTGTATTTGCTTGAAATTTTAATGTGCTCGACCGGGACGATCCTCTGGACGAGGGTGGACGGGGAAGGAATAGGGCGAAGGGTTGGCCAGAATGCCGGGCGTAAACCGGCGGCCATTACCTTCGATTTCGAAATAAATTGCGCGCCATAAACAGGGTGGTCCATAAGAATACATACGACCGGCTTACCGCGGAGGTACCCAATGTTCTGAAAAATGTAGCCCCACCGTGCAGATATCGATCCTCCGGCATCCGTGCGTTTGCATCTTTTTCTCTATCTACCCCTACTGCTGTCTTTGTCTCGCTCTCTCTCTTTCTTTTATTTATTTTTTCTCCTTTCTACATATTTTTTCGTCCCTTTACGTTTTCGTCGATTCGAAACGGAAGGACCAACGGGCTTAATTCCAATGCGTAGTCGAATCCCGGACCCGGTTCCTCGAGTATCTTTGCCTGTCGGATCCGACCGACCGCTTTGCTTCCCGCTATCTGCTTCACGAAAAATCGTCAAGTACCGCGTCAAAGGACTTTCTCTCGGAGCGCTTTTTTCCCTCGTCGTGCACGCGGCTTTGCGCAAGCTCCCGCGTCACTTTTGTCCGCCCGAGAACACCGTCGAGTGGCGAGGAAAAGTTGCGGTAATTACGCGCAGGCCGCTAGCAATTCACTCGGTTGCGACGAAAGAAAATTTTTATCGCTACTCGCGGCCCGCCGGAACGATGACGCGCGGTGGATAGGCGCGGGAAATTTCGTGGACTCCGATGGAAACGATGAGAATCCAGGAATCGAATACACGTTGTAGGTACGAGAGAGTAAAAAGAGGAAACGTGGTGGTTTCGCCGTGGCAGACAGCCGAGAATTAAACTGCCAAGTAAACGACCGACTCCTTTCTCCTCGTTTTTCTCTCCGGGTTTCGCGGTCCCCGAATGGTTTCCGGTACGAAGGATGATGTGCACGCCGCGCCGGGAAAAGGACGCGGTTTTGAAAATGGCCGCTGCCGCGGCCTGATAAGAAGGACGTTCCTCGCGCTGTCCGAGGGGCTCCCTCGACAAATGGCCCGTCACGATTCTCGTAAATCAAGGCTCAGAGAGAGCCCCGACTTTCCCGAGCTAGATTCCAAGTCCTTGTTTCGCTACGCTCACTCTCCCTTTCTCGCTCGCTGTCACTACGTAGAAGGAATAATCCGCTTAACGGATGCAACGCCACCGGGGGAAAGTTTCTTCGGGAAATTAGCGCGCCTAGTCGTCCTTGTTCATCCTTCGCGATCCGGCTTCGATGTTGTTCCGCTAATTATCGGGGATTAACGAGATCTACTTCTTCTTTTTTTAAACGAACGATAATTCTTACGTATTTTTGGAATCGATAGTATACAGCAAGTAATTTAAGTTTCTATACATAAATAAGTGTTCAATATTTAGGTTTAACGAATCAAACGAAGATCTCACGATTAGATTTATCTAAAGGATGTAAAGTAAGGAGAAGGACTTTGTCTAGAATTCTTTTTAGGGACCTCGTCGCGCTCCCGAAACGATTATACGGTAACTCGTCAGCGTTTGCTTTAAACGCGAGAATGGTTCTGTACGCGTTTCGCGCGAGACTCGCGTTTTTCACTTACGTACCGATATGCCGCGCCGGTAGGAGTCATAGGCACGAGGTCGGCCGCGAGAGGTTGGCTGGTACGTATGTACATTGAGGGAATCACACAGGGCGAGAGCGCAGAACTCGCTGTCAGCACCCTCGTTAGCCGAGGCTGCGAGCCAACGAGTGGTTCGAGCTCGTTCCGTAACGATAATGGAACCCTTTGAGGATCGTCGAGTGCAGTGCGCGGACACGCCGACACGGCGTACGTACCTCCGTACGGAGCTAGGTAGGTAGGTAGACAGGGTCGCCGGGTTACACGACTATTTCATCCGGAAGGCTAGAGTTACTAGTCCCAGGTATACGCGCGCCGGCACAGACGAGAAATAGCACGGAGAAAAAGGAAGGGTGAGGTCGGGGATAGTACACGGGGGGAGGAAGGTCGGGTTGCCGTTACGCGAGAAATCAGTACAGAGGAGAAATTTTAAATATTTGAATTAACCCCTTCCGGCGGTGTCTGGTGGTGGCCCCGTATACCTGGGTGGGTTCCTCTACTATTATCTTACTCTCTCCTTCTCTTTTGCATCTGGCACGTATCCGTGGATATAATATAATGTTTCCCCCGGCGCCGCCTGCCAGCTCCTCTATCCATGTAAAATTATGTTAATGGATAATCCTGGGAGAGGGGGATCCGCGATTTCCAGGTAGTTTGGAAAGAAGCAGAGGTGAACAGGCAGAGGGGCGTCCCTGTCGAATATGCACGCTTCTTTCTTTCTCTTCTCGTCGCTACTTTTTCCCGTTCCGCTCGCTTTCTCTTCGTCGCACGCGAGGACCCCTCCAATCCTTCCGCTCGCGGAACTAGGTCGGATCGCATAGGTAGCTCGCCGTGTCTGTTGCACACGCGTGGAAAACGCGCCCATGGGACGCCGGAACGACAGATGGGGTTAAAAAATCGGTGAAGAGGATTAGGGATGCGCCGAACTTGCATTATCGATTTTGTTCCCGAATAGGCGCTAGCGCGGTTACGTTCTCTCGCTGAATTTTCATTTCGGTTAATCCCGAGGACCCTTCTTTTTTTCCCGCTTCCTTTCTCTGTTCAGCCGACAGACTCGAAACCGCGGAATGAAAGACTTCTTACGACAGGCCTGCTCTCTATTCCCGTCTCCGATAGAGGATCGATCGATTTCAGTCCTCCCAGAAGCTCTGTGCCTCTCGCGAACAGACAACTATCGTATTGAAAAATTGTTTTTGTCTACTACACTTGTCGCTAATTGAAAGCGCGCGACTTCGTAGAGGGAGTTGTAGAAAATAATTAATTAGACGCGAGTAACAGGTGCAACTTTTAATCGGGCCACTCGACACAATCAGACAGCGGAAGTTAAGTGTTACCCCATCGTTGAGAGCCGGGTATGAGTGTCCCTGATATAGATTAGCCGCAGCAAAGTGAATCCACTCGAGGCAATTCGGAATCAACCATCCCTTTCGATGGGCGCGTTAGCCAAAAAAAAAAACGAAAAGCGAAAAAGGGACAGAGAACTTGTTCCCGATCACAATGAAGATCTCGATCAGTTACAAGGATATCCTCTGGCTGGGAAGTCGCGAGAACGTCTATCTAGCTCGTCAGAGATTTCGGATAATTCTGAGAAGCGTCCAACCGAACTTGAGGGTTCTAGAGATGCCCGAGATAAGGTATTCAAAGCGTTTCGAGTATTTAAGGGTGAGTTCGCGTGTTATTCTACCTACCCCCCGTCCACGGGTAAAATATTCCGCCATATGATTGTTGGATTCAGAGAGTGCTAAACATGGCGCGCGTTGCTATGCGAAATATCGTGCCTGGCCATTTCTGTGGTCACTACTTGCGCCGGGGGTCGGTATACGTGCTCTTTCGATCAAACTTCTTTGTTTATTCGAATATCTCATCATTTCTCCGAAGTCATTTTTCTTCGTCAATCAGAAATTGATTTAATTACGTGAAGAAGTTTATACTTATCAGAATCGAATTCTCGGGAAGAAATAACTTCCTCTGGTATCTTGATAATTTATACTACAGCCAAGTTGTCGTTCACATCGAAGATATTTCGGATATCTACCTAAAAAGCTAATCACATAACGTGATTGTCATATCCTGCGGTAATAATGACTGCTTCTCCTTCCGAACCAACTTCTCTTTTTATGATCTTAAAAGCATCAGCGTCTTTGAATTCATAACGAGCTTACGAACAGGAACATTAACGACTCAATTACCGCAACGAGTTCTGGATAAAACTGTTTCGTTTACGAGGTAATCTCGTAGATTTCTCGTGTTAGAAGATCCGATCATCAGTCAGGGAAATTATATTAGCATGACGAAAACAACCTGCGATCGCGCGATTAAAATCGGCTTCGACCTGACGTCGTGATTGAGAGAAAAATGTGTGACTAGCTTGGGGTTGGTCACGAAACGGATATCGCTGGTTTAGCGGTGCTGTTTGTGTTCTTTGTCGTCAATTTCTCGGTCCCCGCCCTGTTTTGGGTGTCGGTTTTCACGTTTTTTCACCCAAAACCACCCCTGGCCCATTGTGGCCCCCGACACTTTTTTTCTCAAAAGCGCGTAATCCGGCACGAGGGGTGAATTCAAGCACTTTCTACTTTTATCGTTGTTGTGAAGCAGGTTCGCTGCTGCAGGTACACAATCGCGTCAATAACAAACCTGATTTAATGCCACTTCAAGCCAAATTTAATACTAGTTTATCGAGAAGTCTTTTTAGTTGAGTGCTCATTAAACGAACTCATTTCAACCCCTATAAATTAGATTATTTATACATTCTGGAATGTTTTCTCCTTATAGTTTTATACAGTTTTCTCATGTCGATTTGTGAGAATTGTGATGAGTGATTAAAAAAATAATTAGAAATGAGATTAGTCATAGGAGGAAGGGTTGAAGGGAAACCGTTAGATTTTTTCATGAGGTTATCTGCACAGGAGACTGAAAAACGCGCCAGGTGACGAAAACGTGAATCGGTTTCGCTTTTCATTCAGGAAATTGGAAAACGTCATCTGGCGCCTCCCAAACGGCCAGCAACCCTTTACCGAATTGTGCCACCGTGTCTACGAGCCCTCGCAGCAGGGTAGAAATAAATTAAATTGATTTTTCCCGTCCAGCTACCTTCCATGGCGGCCTTTATTCTAGTTTGTGTTATATTGGGCGTTAACGTCGCGTTATGTTCTCTCATTCCCAAATATTTGAAAAAACGAGTATTCTACTTCTTCAAATAATTACAAAATAAGTTTTTAGGTATCCAGATTTTTTGGAAGGATCCTGTCTCATCTTTTCAACATTATTTAGAGTCGTACGTATTTCCCAGCGGTCTCGCGTCTCTCACGTGGAAACTGTTTCGTCGGCGTAACATTTACATGCACGCGTCCCACTCTCTTCCCCTGCGAAAAGTTCACGCACACGCGTACGCGCGATCGCATCGTTCCGAGCCCGTAGGCCAGAAACATCGGTTCCTTTTCGCGTATTTGCATCTCAGGTAGTGACACGCACACGTTTTCGGGGTAACCCTAACTCACATACGCTTGGTTAACTGGCATTTGCATCCCAGGTAGCTCGGGCCTCCGCGTTCGATTCTCTTCGAATGAATCAAGTAAAGGAGAGAGAGGTATAAAAAAAAATCGTATTGCATAATAGGGGGTCCTGCTACGAAACCCTTTTCCTACCTGATCCCCCTCTCTGCATCGCAAAGGTCGCCTCAGGTAAGATTTTCGAGGTCCTATCACACCTCTTATGAGAAGCGAGATCTTTCGACGGAGCTCAGTCACGTTTCACGCTCACAGAAGATACGATCGTGTTTTGTGGTTGATATACCTTTCTGTCCTCGAACTAGACACAATTTGGGATAGTTTCATTCACTGATAACAGGAGTACGAATTACGAAAAGTGTGCAACTGGTATCAGTACCGTGAAAATAAATTTGATTAGATCAAGCAGAAGTTATGCTTTAAATTGGGTAATTTGTAATCTAGAATTTCCATAAATCCTACAATTATTCTAGTGCATGAAAACAAAGTCTGAATTGGTAGTCGACGATCTTGTCTTTAACAGAGAAAGTAAATTCTTCAATGAGAGAGCGCGCGATCGGGGATTGAAACTTTCCTTCGGAGTTACTGGGGGAAAATAATTTCTATTTCGAGGACGCAAGGTCAACTTTTCATCAGAGAGGTGGTACTCTCTCCTCAAATACTTGGCGAACAACTTCCTGGGCGCCGGACAAGGTATCCGGCCGTTGGTGGGAGGCTCTCGGTACCATAAAAATCTGCGCTAACACCTGGTAAGTGCGAATCGCGATTTCATGCTCTCTAAAAATCCGGATTCGTGTAATACCCGGCAATTTGGTAGAATAACGAAAGGCGCGAGGAGGAATACGACGCAAACCGCGTCACGGGAGATAAACGGCGCAATAATTTATGGTCGTGCAGGTTGTGTTCTAGAGTCTCCGGTTGAATACAATCAATTTAACGACGAGATTTGCTCGGTCTAATTAAGCGCGACGCGTTCCTTTGAGCCTCGTTGGACATCTACAGAGAGACGTGGGTTTTTTCTCTCTCTCTCCCTCTCTCTGTCTCCCCTCTCTTTTCTTTTTTTTCTAACAGCGTCGAAATCAACCAGCGAGCTTTTAATCCGACGTGACGCCGCGTTGCGGATCGAACGGATTCAAGTGACGGATCAATGACGAGTGTCTAATTAACGACCGCGTTCCTCGGCATCCGGCTTGCCTCGACTAATTGACCGTTCGTCTCCGTTGCGAACGCGACGACCTTACTAATCAATATTCACCGAGTGGCGTAAGGGGACAGACGAGGACGGAAAGAAAACGGACGGGGGCGAGACGGAACGGGCGCTGAACGCCGCGAGAGAAGGAAGATAGAGAGAGGAGACGAGGAAAAAATGTCGAGGGTGCACTCTCCGGTTCCGTTCGCGTGTAGGTGCGAGGGTGCACATTAGTCGTTGCGTGTGTACACGTACGCGACCGTGTATACGTGTCCAGAGATAGGTTGGGAGTACGTGTGCGAGTGTCTGAACGAGAATTCTAGTGGGTGCTCGTGCTTGGTCAGCACTCAAGGGGTGAGGTCACCCTATGGTCCAGCTGGCCAATGGGACGAGAGCATTCTTTTTTTATCAATACTGTGTGTGCTTGGGGAGGTCGGACCAGGGGGATCAAGTAAAATGGCGGGTAATACCCCCTGCACAGGGTATCATGCGTGTAACGTATTTTTTTCTGGATAATAGTTGAACCCTCGTTTATCTTGCTTGTCTAAAAAATTTCATTATTTTTTCACACAAGCACATTAAGTTTGCTTTCTACAGACAAACAGATTATTTCGTTCAAATCAATAGGACACTTCTGTCTTCTGTGAAAATTAGTACGGATTTGGGGTAACGGATTACGTGGTAAGAAAAGAAACTGTGTGTAAAAATGAAGCTGAACTCCTGTGAGGTGGTGAGGCAGGCCGACCGGTCGATTGACCTCTTCGGCGTGAGCGACGAACGAGCCTTTCCAAAGATGAAAAAGAGATAGAAATTGTTAGGCTAAGAGTTTCCGGTGTCGGAGTAACCTTAAGGTGATTTGATTCCGTAGATAGGCGAGGCGTTCCGCATTATCTGGCATCGTTATTTCCGGCCGGGGCCGTTCGATTCACGTCCGGCCTTCTTCGCGAAATGAGAGCCCTATAACAAAAGTGTGGGTAACCCCCGGGAGTCGCGACGCCGTTGAACACGGATTATCGGCTTTGCACCACGAAGTTCCGCGGTTCTCGACTCGAACTTTGTTCCCCGTTAAAATTGAGACGTCCGGGCTGACATTTATCGGACATCGCCGATTCTCTAGAATATTTTAATCCCTTATTCCCGACGCGAGTAAATATCACTATGAATATTTGTCTTATCTTCTCATATTCTTGCATCCAAACAGAATTTTACCTCGCGTCTGGGGGAATATTGTCCGAGAAAATAGAGCAAAGGGTAAAACAAATGTTTCCGCTGAAGAATCCTGTACGAGCGATTATTCTACATTGGGGAAGCGCCTTTAGCCATTTTTAGATAATATTAGTATAGTGCTCTTTCTGGAACTCGTAATTATGCGCGATTTTATGCATATATCATTACGTCTACCGCTTCTTTGCGAGGGGTTGGCGTGTGCCGGCCGGTTTTTGACCCGGAAGCAGTCCACGAAGACTGCGCTGACCTCCCCAGACCTTAAAAACCCCTTAGACGTGCCCTGAAAGCAACAAGAAAACGAGTTTTGACATCTCTTGACCACGTGCCAACACCTTCTTTCGACACGCTGCCTTATCCTGGCTCGATGCGCATAGAAGTTATATACGCAGTGTCTTAAAAAAGATTGTAATATATCATGAAAACAATTAGATACAAATTTTCATTTCTCTATCATGATTGTATTTATTATTGACGATCATTGAGAAATAAGAAATTAGATTGTTTAGTAATTAGATTTAAAAACATAATAGTTGAAAATGTAATTCTGTCAATACGGAAAGTAGTATTCGCAAGTTCGAAGGGTAACGTTAGATCCTTCATGATTCATCTTCACGCGTCTTCTTCCATGTCAAAGGGAGCTACAGTTCTTCCGTTTATCTTCTTTCCTTTCTAACACAATTCGCTCTCATTATCGTCGTTGCGAAACAACGCCTGTTTTCTTGTGTGAATAACAAATCGCAATCCGGCCGAGTATAAGTAGGCCCTTCTCCGTGACACTGTTCTCCTTCACCGGCATCTCCCGAAAATTTCTCTTCGCTTTTACTCGCCGCGAGAGAGGGTCGTCCATGGTATAAAGGACGATTCCGAATAGTGCGGCACAAAACATCACTTAGAGAAGCCCCGCTCTCGCAGGGCAAACACGCTAATGGAGCCTCCCACAGCGTATAGGTATACAAGCGAGTTTCTTTTCGCGCCTAACCGACACACCGATACTCCTTTCTTCGACGCCTCCTTCACCTCACGCGGCCGTTTCCGCGTAACAGCATTTTCGAAAATATATATACTCACTCGGGATACTCGCGATGTTTTGACGGGCGGACGCGTTTTCTGTCGGGGACACCTCGGAGCCGTCTCGCGAAGAATAATATCTGGAGCGAGAGCGAAGAGTTTCTGAAAATATCGCCGCGATCGGCGATGGGAAATTATTTGTTCGACCGGTTGAATAATTTTTACTGTCGACGATGATAAGACTTGATCCATCATCAATTGCCAGTTGATGAATTGAGTCCGGCAATGGATAAGTAATTTAATAATTTAAGCTCAATTTCAATTTTGATCGAATTAAATTTGTTTTCGACATCTATTTAAGTATTCTTCATCGATTATACGTCCATTAAATTTTAATTTACTTAAAGTAAGTCCTCGTACTAGTTTCCTCGTATAAAATCTTACATTCGTTAGTGCAACAACTCTTGCCAGTAACAATGCGATGTAGCTCTTCGCGAAAGAACTCAGTAATAGGATCTGAAATAAAGACGGACCGTGTAAGAGTGGGCAATTTTGCGATATCAAAGCGTTCCATGACGGAGGATGGCCAAAAAGTCATCGTCGAAATATTGGCGCTGTAAAAAAAAAGCAATGATGGAAGAAAGGGTTAGATAGAGCGTGAGGTATGCCATCGCGTGTACACGGGGGTGGATAGGGGTTTCATGTCGTTCCACGAAAGGACCGGGTAGGATACATAACTCGTCCCTCGACACGACATACATACATATATACACGTTCGTCTATGTACATGAGTATGTACAGGTAGGTGTCCTCAGTTGTGTGAACGTCTGTCCCACGCGCAGCGACCTCGTCGTAGATCAAAACGATGTACCAATTTCGCGGGATACGGTTACGCCGAGATCAAAAAGGAGAAGCGGAAGAGAGGGGAGAAGAAGAAGAAACGAAGAAAGGAACAAAAAGGTGGAGATGAAAAGAAACGAAGGAGAAATAAATAGAGAAAGGGAAAGAGAGGACAGAGGCACGTCCCGCGTATATCTGAATTTAAATTTCGAATTCTACGTTGGCATATGGTCCCGCGGGACGCGGGAGTCCCCTGGTCAGCCATCGGATGCAGTTTTCGGTCTCGACGTCCTTCAATTTTTGAACAGGATCGGCCGAAGGTGTCCCGCGGGACGTGAACGGGAAGACCTTACCCCGGCGCCGTATACCCATATCCGGGAAACGGTGGCTCCACCCTCGTCGCTGTAAATTCCGAATAACCCCGTAAAGATACATCGCGTAGTCGCCATTTTCGAGTTATTTACGAGGAAACCGTGTCGCGCGTCACTCCACCGCCCGGCACCATCGACGGCGATTGACGTGAAATAACCGTGAAGGTATCAAGTAAACTGTGAAACGCGAAGAGAATTAGAGAGCGTAAAAGCGTCTCGACGTTTTCCGCTCCCCAAAGATAGTCTAGACGAAAAATTCTCTCGCATAATCGCTCGGTTTGCGCGATACGTGCGAGATAAGATTCTCACGTTTTTCACGAGGGTCGATCGCATCGTTTCTCTCATCATTTAACAGACTGGAAGTCTCTTCGTTTCCTTCCGAAGTGGTTACCTCGTAAATCTTGACTGCCTGCAACTCTTTCCGGATATACCGATGCTTCCTTTCTTTCACCCGTCCATTGGCAGTGACAATTTCGAGGGGATCAAGACTTTCCCAAGAAGCCTGCCCTTTTCTACACTGAGAAAAAAAAAGTGTAACGCCATCCACAAGATCCCCCAATTTCGCGAACGAGAAGAGGTCGATCCAAACGTTAGGGTGCCACACGGTGGATAGTTTAAAAAAAAAAAACAGGAGAACCATCACCCCAGATATCGCAACTGACACTAAATCATTAATTTGGGCGGTCGGCTTTTTTTCTACAGGTAGCCGGGCACCCCTTTCGCTCGCGCAGGTATGCCTGCACCTTTTGTATAGCCGTTCTCTACTGAATTACGATACGAAAAAAGAACCGTGCGTTGTCGTCGTCCCTCTTTTTTCACCCCACGTCTCTCGAGCCCTCCGCCGCGTCCCCGAAAAAGGAAAACACTCCGCACTGTCATATCGGGGACTAATATATTTTTGATCGATCCGGGAATCACGAGGCCCCGTTTCCCACGAGGCGGAGACCGAACGCCAGCCGGATAGAAAGAATCGGTGTCCAAACAAACACACCCAGGAACGTGTATACCGCGTACGTGACTTACGGATCGCGTTCGAATTTTTGCGTGATCACGATGAGAATGGGTTGTGCTTTCAGAAAGAATGGGGTACGTCGAGTACGATGATGCGACTGATCGTCGGCGCAGTCTGTTTTCGATATTTAGCTGGGTTTTGCTCATCGAAGGGCGATTATGAGTGCCAGATTATCTGGTTATATACTAAAGTTGTCACTGATTTCCGGATGATGCGGATCTTTCACAGAACTGCACTTCGGAAACCATTGCGTGAAAAGCTCGCATGAGGTCCACATGAGGAACTTAAAGAATGTAGTTCGAATTTGTTTCGTCGAATTCCAAAATGTCAGCGGCGCGAGATATTATCGGGCATATTAGTCTTTCTTCGTCCTCCTGGCCACAGAAGAGACTCCATTAAAGGGTCGAATGCAACTTAATATGCGACGTCACGAAGTCGTGGTACGTACAGGGGGTGTAGGAGGTAGAGAGGGATGGTTTCGTCTCGTCTCTGTGCTCGTACAATGGACATCTAATTCGAGTGGCGGCTCTCGCCGGCGGAAAGACGGAAAATCGGGAAATCGGCTTTGGTCCAGATGAAACGCGAAAACCAAAATCCCCGATGTAATCCTTCCTTTCAGCCTGCGATTTTTTTTCTCTCCCTCGCTCTCCCGTTCGCTTCGCTCCGCACTTTGCGGCCTCTCTCCCGTTACCCCCTTCCCTCTTTCTATCTTTTCGGTTCTCTGCGTCATCGAACCCTCTATACGCGTCGACTTCTGTTCCTGCGGCCCGTCTGTCTCCGAAAGCCTCGTGGTACCCTTGCACGAAATTTTAAGGGTTAAAAACTTGCACTCGACTCGACAATACATTACACCACGGGAGAAAGAGTGCGAGAGAGCGATCGTGGAAGGGTAACGTCAATCCCCAGAAACGTCACAATTCTCATACGTCCGTCTCTTTTGTGCGAGAAGTTCCCTCTCGTTCCGTCTACTGCGCGAAACCAACGAAAATAAATAATGAAATAAATGACAGTCGTTCTGGAAACTGTTTTGGGTTTTGTAGCGAGACCGTGCTTTTATGCAGCCACCCGGGTATTCTCTTTTTTTTTCTCTCTGCCATTGTCGACGCTTCTCATCCTTCCGCCTGGCAAAAAAGCATGATCCCGGCGACCACCCGGCTAGAAATTTATTAGATATTTATTGCGCCTCGGTTTTGTACAGGAAGATTGTATCGTAAAACTCGTCATCCTACTATCGATTGCTTGATCACGAAATTTTTTTCTACAATTTTTAAATGGATTTCTGACGGACGGTACAATTAATCGTATTTTTTAGGGGTATAAAAAGAGTTTGATAAGAATTTTGTGAGGAGTATACATCCGCGGTAGATGATAGGGAAGAAGGTGGATATTTTCGTGTTGGAGAATTGTTAAGCCGGTGTACAAACAAACTTCGACTATGTCGGAAACCCTTTCAGTTTTTTTTATCGAGCTACCCTCCACGGTACACTTCAGGGTACCCTTATTTTTACTCAAACAAAATATGACTCTCGAAGAATTATTTGCTTGCGATACAGATACACGACGACCGTACATAACTCGTACTATTTGCATAATTAATTAATGTAAGTAATATCCCTCAGCATACCGTGTAAAAAAAAAATTAATTTCTCAGTTCTCCGTGGCTCTCTCCAAAATTTTACTTAAGTCTGAGAACAGCTGTACAGCAGTTTCGACGAGTTTCTGGCAACTCGAAATGAGAATTAGCATCCACGCGACTGTCCCACCCTCCCTGTTCATCCACCTCTATCCAAGCCCGCGTTTTTCTCGTCGAGGAAGTTCGACGTCGCCCTCGACGTCGGAGGCAAAAAGGAAGTCAAAAGGTCGGAAAGAATTTAATATTAAAAAACTGTCATTCTGTGTCGATATGAAAATTCCACGGATATCAGCTTTTTTCCAACGTCTGTTTCCTTCCTTTCACCCCCTTCGTTTCTTATATCGCGTGCCATCCCCCGTCTTATCATGTACATCTCCTTGGGCTCTGTATCGGGTGTCTCGATTGTTTAGCAACCGTACACCGAAACTTTCGAGCGAACGAGGTTGTTTTCGGGACGCACTCACCGCGGGGTAGGAGCGGCGAATTTATAATTTCCAAGTACACCGCGAGACGCGGGGGTTGGTTCCCGCGTCGTAACCATCAGCCACTACTACTAATCGATGAGAGGCCGTCGTTACTTAGTCGCGACTTGCCGGAAACTGAATTTCCCTGCACCACGTTCCGTGGCACGCGAAATTCAATAAGCCACCGGCGAGGGTTGCACCGCATCGCGCCGGTTTTACACTCGCGCTTTATTACGCGCGCTTTCGCGTTCGCGAGAGGCCAGAGACACGTTGACATCTCGTTTGCCGATATCGATTTCGCGGCGAGACTCGAAGCGAAAGCACGCACATGGGAGGAAGGGTCGACCGCGACCAGTGTCACCCTTTTTTTTCCAGCGAATTAAGGAATTTTAAACTCCACGAAGGGGGAATGCCCACTGGACCGGGCTAACGCGACGATTTATTGGCAATTTTTTTAAAAAGCCTTTCGATTTATGCCCGTTCCGCGTTCGATCCTCGGAGGGAGCTGTTTTATTGGTCGCATGTACGTAGCAAGCAGTAAACATCGCACGCGGATAATTGAATGGAAAACTGTTGCAAGGTTTTCCGAAACTTTCGCCAAAGTTGAGTGCGGCGACGACGAATATGCAAGTCCATTCGCTATTGACCTTGCGCTATTTTAGTAGTAGTAGCAGTAATTGAAAATCGATCGGCGCCATGCCTTCCACGTGAATTTATAAACAGCTTTCAATCACAATTACTTACGTCGTATCGTACTCCGAACGTTTCATTGATCCTCGTCTATGTTCAAAATAATAGATGGCACACATTAGAATTCTTTCGAGAGTGTATCTCGTGTCGCAACACTTGTTTGATTAAAAATCTGTCAGGAAAGTTTCGGTTGCGTGAAAGTTGAATGAAAAACGGAGTCGGGCACGGCGTGTTGCGCGCCGGAAAACAGGGTGTTAGCAGTTACGACACTTTAGAACTCGCCCGGGCGCGATACGCGCGAGTGTGACTCGTCCCGCGGAAGTACCTACAGCGACGATCCCGACGAAGTTTCGGGTAAGAGCAGGGACGGCTGGAACTTAACCTAAGTAGTTGGAGATCGTTCCTTATTGTTAACCTTTCGTTGGACAACAACTATCGCGACAGTAAACGCGTTAACCTCGCGGATATTTCGCGTGCCGGTAAACTTCACCTGATGCTCCTCCTCCGGCTTTCTTCCATCCCTTTGTGTCCACGTATCTTCATAGACATTCGATGAATTCAATGAATTTGATATAATAGACGCGTAATATGGTTAAGATACTTGAAACAAAAATAAGATCCCTTTACTTTCTCTTTGAGACCGAGAGATCCGGGGAGTGTAAACAAATTCTCAGCTGGGTAAATTTCGCTCATAAATTTTCATGAGCCCGACATTGAAACGAAGTCTCAGCTGCGGAAAAGCGAAAGTGTGCACGCGCGGCTGGCTCGGTCCGAAAAGTAAAAGTAAAATAATCAGGAAAGTTCGAATGGATTAAGAATATGAACCGGAACTTGTGTTCTTGTTTGCTCTACGACTTTTGACGTCGTTTAGCATCCTCTGTCTCTCTGCGACGCTTATATATTTAAGAACCGGGAGATAGTCGTTAGTCGACCATGTTACGAATCGGAATATGGGCAGAAGCTTCGGTGGAGGATGCTTCGTGAGGGTGAGTGAGCGGTGGGTGGGATACGAGAAGGGGGAGAGCCGAGGTGGGCACAGGGAATAGATGGGTAGGTGGGTGGGTAGCCCTCTAATCGATCGTGGCTGTCCACCCTTATCAGGGGGTTGGGAGACCCGGTATATAGCCGAGGTCGGTCGTCGGGGGTTGCTGCTGCTGCTGCCGCTCTGTGCTTCTGCTTTGCATGGCCGGCAAAGCTCCCCGGTCGACCCTCCCCTAATGCTCCAACCCCCGTGTTTCTCTGTCCATCCATCCCTCTCTGTCGCTCTTACTCCGTCCGCGGTTCCGCTTCTCTCTTCGATTCGCCCACCTCCTCTCCGAGCGTCGACCAAAAAACCAACCCTTAAAATAGGGGCCACAGACCACGGCCATTGTTGCCAGATGCCCCGCGCATTTGCATTTTCCCGCAGATTCCTTGAAAAATGAAGCTACCGTCCCTTCCGTGACTGTTTCGTGGTATTAGGACAAGGCTCCTGAGCTTCTCCTTCGTCCCCTATCCTCGCCCGCGACGGCGTTACTTTTCTCCTTTTTAGGCAGATCCCCCCTATGTGTCTCAATTTCTTGATCAATATTGAGTTATGTCGTTACGAGATCGCAGGAGACGCGCTTGATGCTCCGGTGGCCGCCTTTTAGAGCGAAGTACATATACTGTATGTTTATGAGATCCTGCGATACTCGTGCAACATCCGATGCAATATGCGGTAGCTACAAAAACTATTGGCCCGTTCACTTTTAGATATAAAGATCATTTAATAGGATCGTACTATACGTACATGTTAAAACAGAACGAGTTCGTTTAATGACGAAGTTAGAAAAACTGTCGGTGTCCCGGAAGGATTCTTATTGATAAATTAGTTGATCTTATACGCAGTGTAAACACTCAACCATGGACTCCATCTGTATTTGAGCGTGTGTTGTTTGAACGGGGCGCGCGAAATCCGTATTTACGCAAAGCCGACGCCATCCTATTGGTCTAGGACTTATATACGAGCTGCAAAGGTCTAAGAACTTGGATACACCGACGATACCAAGTCGATTTCGCAACTCTTGTTTGCTGTTTATTTAGAAATTGTCCTAACGCGGACGTAAAATCGAGTAATCTCGTATCGCACAAAGCTGTACTTAAACGAAATTTCATTCGATATATTGAAACGTCGCTTACCAGTTTAAATCGGGGTGAAATCTCGGGTAATAGGTTCCTGTTTCCACCAATTGGTTCCCTCGCGATCCGTCTTTGTTCTCAACAAATTTTCTTAATTCAACGAGGCGAGATGCGCGAAAGAAAGCTTTTTCTCAACTCGTGGGGAGCCCGGCGCGAATGGAGGGGCTCGATACGTTTCATGGAATCCCGCGGAGCAATCGTAATGGGAATCGCTTTACAGAGTCGAAGCAGGTTTTTCCGGGACTGTAACCGGTGATAGATTTTCACGTCGAGAAAATTTAATGGAAAAATCCGAGGTGTCAGGCACAGACACGCCGACGATACGTCAGACCATTCACGATTCAGCCGCTTCTCGTTTCATCGGAAGAGGAAGGAAAGAGAAAGGGTTTCGAGGGGGAAAATACGCGTTTCTCCACGGGAGTAACATCCGTCTACCAAGGAATAGAGAGAACAATCGTTGCTACGTATTGTGTATTCTATATCTACACATACGTGCGTATGTTCATATGTGTGTACGCACGTACATATGTACGTCAGGTAAAATTTTTTTTCGGTTCCGCGAATTTTCGCGGCGTATCCGTTGATTTTTGCTGAACCGAACGACCGTTCTATTCACGGTCTCGTGCATCCTCGGTTCGTCGTCGTGCACCGTTGAATGGATTCGCCGGATGAATTTCTTCCAATGTCGTCGAGATACCGAATGCTGCGGCGAATGCTTATTTACGTAGTCGCGGCTGGTTACACCGTCGACGATGTTTCCGGGCGAATTGTAATTGGGTCAATAGGGAGCGTTTCTGAATTACCTCGTACAGGTCACTAATTATATGCCCAGGCTGTCGCGTAATTAGAGTGGCTCGGTACTCTGGTCGATAAGTGTTTTCGTTCCGCGTCGAACAAGACTATCAGGAACAGACGGAGAGTCTATCAGAGAGAAAAACTTGCTGCGCAGAATAGCACGATATATCGTTCCTTTGCTCGCTTGGTTCTCTCCTGGTTTATTGAGCATGAATCGGCTTGTTAGGCGGGAAGCCGTGTGACAGGGGTAGGTAATATGGTAGTACCGACATCTGTGGATGGTCCCCAACCGAATGATCAAGTTGTATTTCGCGACTAGGTAGTCGGTAATGTAGACGAATCTAGTTTCTAGGCATTAAGCAGGGCCCCGCACGCCTGGTTGTTTGATAGGGTTGTCCAACGCGCGACATCCCCTTCCCTCGGTGAAAGGGGTGTTCGTTGTAGGGGCGCGAAAGGGGTGCTACGAGACTATATCTAGTAATGTGGGAGAGAGTAACAATGGCACAGGAACCATTGATTGGGACAGAATGAGCATTGTAATTGAATTCGATGGTTTGATTTTTCATGCATTGAGTTCAGCGTTTTCATTTTATCAGAAATTGGGTAATTATTCATAGACGGAGTAAATATTTGTCGATGCTTAAAAAGAAATATTGCTTCCTTTTACTATTCCCCTCATTTCATTCGATATCGTCCGTCTTATGAATTCGATACCAGACCAATCTATAGCGTTGACAAATTCCGGGACAATAAGAGGACGGAATATCAAGGAGGAGCATCGTTCACGAGACTCGCGGTACCGCAGACGTTTTAGCATCGAAAATTCCGGAATCGCGGTTTGCCCGGCTGGCACGGGGAGGCACCGGATTAATTTGCTAAATTGAACCGGTTCTTCCATCGAGTCCGATAATTCGGTGACTACCTCCGTTCCGGAGGCTGTATCCTCGTCCCATGTGTTTCCGCGAGGGTGGGTGGTCGGCCCTCCGTGTACCTGTACCCGCACCCTTCTCTCTCTTCAAGGGAATTCCACGTTTCTCCTTCTGATCTACCTAGCTCGGTTCCCCTAATTCGATTAGTGGAGTCAGGATATTGCGTGTCGCTATGCATTCCACCCCCGCAATTGTTTTAAGTTGACATCTCCGTCGAACCGTTTCCTCTCCGCTGCGCTCCGGACATCGAATTTGAACTAAACTATCTTCGGTTCCGGGGAGTACATATCGAATTATCGTTGGAAAAACCCGAAACGCTCCACGAGTCCGCCTCTCGACGATAAGTGCCGGAAATCGAATTCGTCATCAATGTTTTCGAAGATGAATATTTCTTCACTTTCAACCATCCTCGCTGCTGGATAGTTTACTATACATTAGAGATTTTTAATATGAATTTATAGGGAGAAAGAATTTTTACAAGAAAGTCAACTAAAAGTTTTCTTTTTAAGAGGCATTGCTTAGGTTTATTTCTTTCATTTAGTGAGTGTCAGTAAAAGACCTTTTACTCAAGGGGGAACAAGTGAGAGATATCAGATACTCTCTTTACGTGTTTAATCTCGATTATCTAGAACGTGGAACTCTTGGGAAGGTTTCGTCGTAGCGGTTTAATTCCTCTATCTCTGCGAAGAAAACAGTATTTAAATCGGTTAAATCCCGATTAGTGTAACTTCTTTTTGTTAAATGTTTCACGAAATCAAAATTAGAGATTGTATCTGTCAAAGTATCACTTTGTACGGAGGTATTTATTCAAGCAGATGCGTTAAGCTTTGACAAACAAAAATCTCGTACGTACGCAGAATGATTCTACCGTTCCCCAGAACCTTACAATGATTCTCGACAAAAACTGAGGACCCCATCAAGATCCGTCGCGCTAAAAAAAGATGTCTCAAAGGCTTGCACAGTTCATCGAGGAAAGAGGAGAGGGAGGCGCGTATCATTAAGCTCGCGTCCATCACGCGCGTGTCCGTGTGCTATTACAGAAAATGACTGCGCACGGTCTGGTGCGGACGATAGAAGAGGGGTCGGGCTCTTAACTTTCACTAACGACCGAAGTTTTTCGGTGTCCGAGCCCCCGAGTGGCTGGGTATCATAAATTCAAAATGGCGGACTCTTTGGGGGCGAAAACAAAAGCCACTCGGGTCGAGCACAGAGCACAGAACCGACGTGTTGGTGGTGGTGGCGGCGGTGTCGGTGGGCAACCCTTCTGAGAGAAGTCCTTTTGCTACGGGGCGGAGGAGAAACGATGAGGATTTTCGAGGGGTCGCGCCACCGAAAATGGCGGACCCAATTAAGTGAGTCTAGGCTACCAGCCGTTATTTCGTGACGTACGCTCGCATCGTCGAAACCGGTGAGTGGAGACGAAAGAGAGGAAAGAAGAAGGATGAGAGTCCTCCGGAAAGGACGCGTGCGTTGCCGCGGCTCTCAGCACCCCCGCGTTGATACGGACCCTCGGATTTACGTCTTGTTGACCTTTTTCAAGTTGTTACGCGAACGTTTCGACGAACAGGATCGCGGTACACGATCCTTGCACCAACGAGTAGCTAGTTAACAGTCTCGTTTGACAACCGGACTTTTCTATCTTTCGTTCGATAGTGTGCAAGCTTTATTGAGATTAGAGTGCTTATTACGCGTGTCTGAAGGATCGTTATCGGAATCTGATGCTAATCACACATATTCCTAAATGAAGATCTTAATTTAAGACACTACCTTACGTAGGACAAAATACATATGTATACATGTATGTAGATATAATATAAATTCGTTAATTTTTCTTATGTCAATAGATAAAACGTTTCATCAAAAGATAATAAACCCTATCATACATATTATTTCCATCTTCATTTTCTGGTAAAGAACGACATTTTTTAGCAAACTGCTTTACGTTACGTCTTAAATCTTAAGTCAGATTATTAGAAAATTGTATTACCAAGATTGAAGAACTTCGATAGAAAAGTTTTGGACTTCATTCTACTTGGCAACAATGAAAAAATCGTTGACAACGTTGCGAAATACTTTGTGATAACGATGAAGACGTTTGCCGGTGTTTTGTTGGATTTGAATTCGGAATGATTTATGATTGAAATTACAATCTCATTTACGATGTCGACGAGAATGTTTGAAGGGAGCATCCCTCCAAACAGGATTCGCACGGTCCACAACTGGATGGACAGATTAACCCATGATCTCTGATCTCGTCTGACCGGATGCTGGACCAACCTGTTCCACTTGACAAGTGCTAGAGTGTGCTTTTTGCCTAACGATCAAGCATCTCTACTACATTAAACGATTATAGCAATCAACAAAGGATACTGATAGACCAATAAAATTAGAAAAAAATCTGTCAACAATAAAAATTGATGTAATAATAGAAATATTGAAAACAATAGAACATCAATTTTGGAATATCACACCGCAATTACAAGCACAAGACTAAGGAACTATAATAATATAAAAAAGACAAGTGTTCCATCTTCTGCCATTCACGTGGCACGCGGTTCATCTAACTATCTTAACGTCTGCTTCCGCGTGTTCCTCTTTCTTCTCCGAGGCTGCTCCCGCGTCAAGTTCAGAGATTCCGCGTGGAAGGACAATAAGGAGGAGCGTCGAGTCTCCTACGTCCGATTCTTCGCTCGATGCTCCGCGATCTTTCACATTATTTCCTACTCGAGACACGTAGGTCGAACAAAGGATGAAGAGAAAGAAGCGCAGGTGAGGCGAGAGAGCAGGAAAGAGATGGAGACGTTGAATCGGAGGTGGAAGAATCGCGTAGCTCTCGAAAGGGCGAAAGTCTAAGGCGCGGCGCGTTTCTTTGAAGCGGTATTAGCCGGCCGATTCCATCGAATTTACCGGCAGCGCGGGTCTCGAGAGTTCGATCACCGAATGTGATAGCTTGTATATTTGTAGAAGTAATAACAGGCGCAGAGAACACGGGTGAGGAGAGGGCGAGCGGAGGAAGGGACCGAGCCACGGGGTTGTCGCGAGGAGGTAAAAGGAGGTGGAGGGTAGCTTGGCGACACTCAAGACCTCTCTCTGCGAGCCTCATCCCTTCTCGCTCACTCTTTCGCTCATTCTCCAATCCGTCTTGCTCTCTCACGCTCTCTCGCCGTGCTGTACAAGGGTCCATCTCATAGCAACGCCCACGGAAACTCGAATCGATACGATGCACTGTTCTGGAAATTCGCCGGATTTTCGCGCTCGTTTTCGAATTTCGACCGGCAACGGGAAATCGTCCACTCCTCGTCTCGGTTGGCACGCAAACAGACGACGGCATCACGACGCGATGCGTCGCTGCGCCCGTGGAATTTTCTCAATAACCGAGACCCGCTATGGCCGTCGGATCATAAATTCGAGAATCACGTTGTTCCGTGCCCTCGACCGAAAATTGCAATCCCTTTCTGGACACCTCGCCGCGAAAGTAGGGAGAACAGCGAGTAAGAAGAAGGGCGTTCGGAATTTTTGATAAAGGTGTCCCTTATCAGCGGCGGACACACGGTCCTCTGGTCGCTAAAAAACTGCACGACGAGATTGCCAGCCCTCGTAATGCGCGCGAATCCACCGCCACGGGTTTGCATCCCCCTGCGCTTCGATTACCACCCTCCACTTTTATGACAACCACACCGATAGCTCGTTTTTCCTTCTTAACCACATTCCGTGTCTGCCACCGAGCGGGACACGGCTCTTAGATAAAAATTGAGAACTATTCGTCGCGAGGCATTTATATTAGTCAATTTATCAATAGCCTTTAAAAAGTGGTTACTGTTCAGAGTTATTTTCATGTAATACGTTTACTGCTGGCCGACTTTATCTCTTTCACAATGATCGCACTTCCTAAATTTTTCGCGCCATCAAAGGTATCACGTTTTTTGTAACAATTCTCCTGCGTCGGGTGTATTTCATAAAAAAAACAAGCACGAGAAGAAGTCGACGGAGAAGAGGGTCTTGAAATGACGCGAAAGGAACGAGGCGAGTTTGTATTCTCCGCGTTTTCCTCGTTTTTACCGGCGTGGCCAGTCAGGCGTCCTGTCATGCATGACCGATGTCGATATGTGTACAGCGTGGGATGTACATGGTGAGGAGCCAAAGCATCGTTGGGAAACTCCTCTTTGCCTCCCCTAACTCCCATCTCTTTCCCTCCTCATTCCGTGTTTCTTCTCCCATCTCTATCGCGGATAGGAAGGCTTCCTCGTTTCACATTCGTTTTCAGATCTGCAAGAAGTTCTCGTGCACGAGAAATCCAGAAAATTGGACAGAGCGATCGGTCCCCGACTATCCCGGTGAACGTTCCTCAAATGAACGATCAGCTGGAATCCCATAAGCCATTTTTCTCTCCGGCGAGAGATCCATGGGTCGAACGATATCAAAATTTTAAAACCGATTCCGAGAACCGGTCTGGTGGCGTTGCTCGTTTCTGCTGATCGAACGAATTTCGTTTCTCTAATTTGCTTGTTATTTAAGCCCCCTACTATTACTACGTTCGCGGTCTATTTGATCCGAGACGCTCTTCCCCGATGCGCGGAAAATTTATGAAGAAAACATTTTAATTCTGCAAAATTTCATTTGACGTTCGTTCCTGAAAGGGAGGGTGAGGGGTATCAAAATCGTTTTATTTTTCACCGCACAGTAACTCGATTTTTTAATCAAATTGTAAACTTCGATATTACCTCGCTCAGAGCAGTTATATCCTCTTCCGTTCAAGTTTTTCATCGTGGACGCAACACTTCTTTAAACAGTCTGCTTTTACTTTCACTAAATCAATTCATAATATTATTCTAAAAAAACTTTCTTCTTAATTGGTGTTTCGTGAACGAAGTAAACGGAGATTATTTTCCACCCTCTGTATCACCGGCGCTCGACAGAATCAGACTGCTAAATATTAAAGCGACGCTATTGAATTACGATGTAACGGCTCACCGAAATGCCGGGGTTTGATCACCACTGACGCGAATTTGTCTACACGGGCGATTGTGGTCGGTTGACGCGAGGATCGACAAGGCCCCCGGTTCTCTCATTGGCGATCCGGTTCCCAGGCCGGTTTTCACGGTGAACTTCGCCCTCGAAACGGGGCCAGTCCTGTCAACACAGAGGCGCGCGCACGGAATGACAAATGTTGCCGCGACCACTAATGTTGCTGCACAACAAATTATATTCGAGGTGATAAAATCTACTAGGAAGTTAGATAAATAATGCTCGAAGGCGCGAGGCCATAAGTCAATTCACTTCCAGCTATAAGCCTGCATTTTTAATATTATCTTTATTTTCAATAAATCTTTTAATATCTTCATTGAAGTTTAACCAGTGCCTGATACATTTTTGTTTCGTTTCCTGTTGCAGGCATCTCACGGAGAGCGAACTGTCCGATACGACTTCCTGACAAAGCGTGGAATTCTTTCGGATAAATAATGTCGAATGTGTTACGTATAAATAATGATAATGTGCTATTCGGGACGGTGTAGACGTCTTGACTGTCAAGGTATCCTTACCGTAAATAAGTCTGGTGCATAAACATAAATTCTGCAGCGTTGGCTAATTAGAAATTTCGTTATGAATGTATGAGAGTAAAAATAACTGACATTTAAGTTTAGCTAAATATTCGGAACCTATGAAGTTTTCATTATTCACTTTTATATTCATTCAATCAATGCTGATATTAATTATGACAGTCATCGCGTCAAAGCCGATTTATCACCGGCATTTATCGGAGTGATTGAGAAGAGAGGAATGTGTGTGTGCCCGAGAGAAACGATCGAAGATAGATGATGAAAATAAACGACGGTATGGAAAAGGTCCTGACCCGCGGTTCATCACGCTCCCGTCCCGTATTCCCGTCGCAGGTCTTCCTTCTCACGAAGCGTTAATTTTATTCAGCTGATGCCGAACAGACACGCCGATACAAGGTAAGTAAGTACGTGCTACATTATTGGCCAATATCGGGCATAGACGAGATCTCGACGCTGTTCCGACTAGGCGCACGACCTCCATTAACCGCGCAATAAACAGATAATCGCGAATTTCCAAAGCGATACCGCTCTCGCCCAATCAGATAAACCCGAACCAGCCGAGATATGGAATTATTGTCTACGCGTTTCTCGGATCGTTCGCGCGCTGCACTACGTACTTGCGAATTAACGACAGATTTCGCGACGATGATGGCCGAATCGAAATCGTTCAATGAACCAATATCATCTTTACGAAGTCGAATCATTCAGCCAATTTCTTTAACAATCATTGCCACGTTCGTGTACTGCAGTCGAAATTGATTTACGTTTACATCTTGCAGTATAAAATTTGACAATCTTTACTGTGATCAGTGTATCATGTAAAACATCCAAATTCGAGCGAAATACGGTTCTGTAAATCGTATCTCACTGACGAAGCGCCGCATTCGTCCGAAACGCGCGTCAGTCCTTTCAGAAGGGCAGGTAGATGTAGAAACCGTCTCGTTCGAAAGTCTCAAAGAGTCGAGCCAGGAGTTTCATTCGTCGGAGCACGCGTCTGTGCGAGATCAAACGGCCGGACCGTAGCGCGCGACTAGAATAAAATTTCCGCGATGTTTCGCGCGTTATTACGGGCCCGGGCTCGAGTCGGTCGTGATCCGAAACGCGCGTGGCCGCTCTTTGTTTGTGTTTGGTGCGCGGGGGCGTCGGGCGGCGGGCGAAGTGGAGGCGAGAAAGAGGAGCACTCCGTTAATCATTATCCAAGGGTAAGTCGAGAGGCGAAGGAAGCCTCCTTTGAGGCCGGACCACGGTTGCTCTGCCCGGAATTCCAGGGCCTCGGATTACAATTTGGCGAGTCCACGGCGAAGGGAGAGTAAAATGGCCGCCGGCGGTAGGGTAGTTTTGCCGGTCGTGGGGTGGCTACGAGGGTGGCTAACTGGGTGGTCGACAAGGACTGGGAAGGAGTATACGAAGAGAAGCTGCAGAGGTCGGTAAAGGGGATAGCGGTGGCTGAGGACTGGGGCAAAGGGGGGCTGATGCTAGCCACAACCCCTTAAGGGTCGAACGAACCCTTGCACTACCACACGAAGTCCAAGAATTCTCTATCTCCCTCGCGCCCTTTATCTCTCGTTGCGGCCCTCTCTGCTTTCGGAGTTAGTCTCTCGGCTTTCTCTCTCGTTTGGTTTCTCTACATCCGTGTCTTCTCCTCTTTCCGCTTTCCTCTTCCCACTTCGCGATGTGTCTCTGTTGCTCACTCCGTCTCTCTTCCGCTCTCGATCTGTCTCCTTCCCTTTTACTCGTCTCATCCCCGCTTTCCCTCGACAACCTTTATATCTACAGCTACTATACACACTACCACGAGCACGTACTACCTACCTATCTACCTATACTTACCTCGGATACTCGTGTGTTCGAGGACCAGAGAGGGTGCGAGAGAGAGAGGTCGAAACAGGGGGTGGGTTCGGGTATCGAAACGAGAGGGACGAACGTGCCGTTGCCGATGAATAGAGACGGAACGCGAAAGGGGCAAACGGAAAGGCCAAGGAGCCAGAGCGAGACGGGTAGAAGGTTGCAGGCTGGGGGGTGGGAGTACATGGGAGAGAAACACGAAGCAGTCGAGGATGAAAGAGGGATGGAGCGTAGGTACGGGGGCAGGGTGGGCGAGCACGGGCGCAAGGGTGGAATTTTAGAGCCGAGGCTAGCCTTAAAATACACGCCGCGCGAAATACCGGCGTGAATTAGAGTCCGCGCGTACACACGCTCGCTGCGGCGAGCGACGAACGAAGAGGACGAATCCTTCGGAATTTTCGCTGGCCGCAAACCGTAGAGAGCTACACCGCTTTCGCCTCTGTTTCTCCCGCTCGCGTAGTGCCCTCGGACGGACCTTGCTGTTGCGTTCTGCTGAATTCCAACGACACGAGACACGACGCCCGTTGATTGTGAGACATTCCGCAATTCGTTGCCGGGCAACGATTATTGGTACCTCCGCGTTTCTTCGTTCGTCGTATCTTTTAGTTTCTTTGACACTGGATTTAATCCTTATCGCGGCGTCAAATATTTGCAGTTCAGTTATTTAAGATTTATCAAATACAGATTTGCTAATGTTCACTGCTACTCGAATACTTTAATGTAATTAGTATCAAGCTTTCGTCTCACGATTTGTTACAGTCATCCGAGTTCAATGGTTGTTAGGAGTAGAATTATTAGAACGGTAAGAAGAAGAAATAGAGATTTGTTTCTATCATAAGAATTAGATTTGATTGTGATCTTTCACATTGATTATGAAAGTTTCCGGACTTGTCTCGCTATTCTTCGTGTCTACAACATCGACAGATGAGCGTGACAGAAACAGTAGAAAATCAAAGAACTTCTAAGATAAATGTTGATGCGGAGAACTTGGACTTAAAGAAAAATCTTAAGAGTAATTGCTACGCGATGCTGGGAGCTTCGATTAAACAACCGTTCTTTTTTCATAGAAGTTTCATCCAGAGCTCGAGTCGCCTTTCATTTTCTAAACAGAAATAAGTAGAATGAATATTAAACTGTTTATTATTTTCAACTGCTTGAATAAGGTTCCTTAAAAAGGTGAATGGTGAGCATAAATATTCATCGATTCGGGCCGGACAGGTTTCAGCAAACTTACTTCTGAAACTTTCAACTTTTACTTTCCTACGCAACTATACCGTAGTTATCGCAAATTCACCGGATTATTTGCGTAGTAATCAAAATTCTCTACTTGTTTATCTCTATATTCCTGTACCCGATCAATTCAATGCTTCGGTAGAAAAATCTAATAGCATTTTCTTCAACGTTATGAACTCCTATCATACTTACTGAAATATGTATAGTTTATGAGAGGGAAAAGAATAAAAGATTTCCGTACCCTCGCAACATTTAGAATAGCATTGTTCCACTGATTATGGCCACAGTGTAGCTGTGCAGACGATCGGGGGTTCCGAGACTGACGGAAGCGAAGGATTTTTTTTCATGTACCCGTGTCGCGAGTCGGCGACGATACCGCACGGATTTAACTAATAAGAGCAATTAGCGCCGGGGGTAGTAACTAGAGGTGGTTTGCCCGCCATGGCATGTCTCTCGCCTGGCGGTCGCCTCGGTCAATACCCACCGGACAAGATGGCCGACGCCCACTCCAACACAAACTCAAAGTTACATACATTTATGTACTCAAATGTATAACCCAACCCCCCACGTCCGGACGGAGTTGCCTTTCTCCTTCCGCCCCAGCTTCCAACCCTCCCGGCTTTCTCTTGCTCTCTCTCTCTCTGTCTTTCTCTCTTGCTTCCTCTTGCCATCCACTCGAGCTACACGGACACCGAACTTCATCATTATTATCTCGCCAGCCCCGGTATCAAGCTTTAGCTCGCTGTGTACGTGTATGTGCGTGAGTAGGTGCGTGAATTTTGCAAAAGCTCTCGGACCACGAAGGCGCCCGGTTACCTGGAAAATTAATTTCGATCCAATCGATCTTTTCGCGACCTGCTCGTGTCCAGGCCAGCCAGGGCTAAATTTAGAGTCTACTGTTTAGTATTTCAGTGCAGCTGCCTAATTGATTTCGATTAATAGAAATACAGTTGATTAATCTGATAGCAAGGTTTTTTTATTCAGGTTACTGGTAAAATATTCAGTGGGAAACATGAATAAATACTTTTACTTTGAGATTAGTCAGCAGAGTCTAAATGTGGAAAAATTTAAGATTTAGAGGCAACGTTTTATTTATAGAGTAATTAAATTCAGTAGGTCAGAGATTAAGCCGAAAATTTAAAATCTATTGACTATTGTGCTATAAATAGAGTGTATTGATATGTTATCAGATGTGCAAATCGATAGTGAGATACTTGCCTATTTTTATGGCCAACTATAGGGTTTCCAGAAATAAATCTCGTAATACCATTAAAGCCGAAGGTATTAAATTTCTTAAATTCATTACTGCGATGAATTTATCAGATTGTCTTCGCGAATAAAACCAATTGGACAGTATTTCACCCTTATTAGAGAAAAATCTATTGAGAGACCCTTACATACTTCGCCTTCGAGTAACATTTAATAAATTCCTGGTAATGCGGATATTAATATCGCGACGAGAAATCTAACATGTTGTACGTGAAAACGAGCATAATTGAAACATTTCCCAGGGAAATTGCGTCATGCTCGCGGCGTAAAATTTTAACGAACACCGAGACTCGTTAGGCTTAGACGGTAACCCTAAAGGGACCAGTCGACCAAACACGTCGAAGCTGTGCTCGATTGGTCAGCTGTAAGGGGTGGCAGAGCCGACGCGCGGGATTGGTCAATGTTACCCTTCTGCCAAGCGAATACTGACCCTTCGGGGGTGGATTTCTCTCCCTTGAAAAATATCGGTAATATTTCGCGCCCCTGGCAAACGAGTCGGAAAGAGGAAACTCGATGAAACGTATGCGGATAGTTTAGCCTCAGCTGATTCGTTTCGCATGCCAGATCCCTTTTCCACCCTACTTTCTCGACGACCTTTATCGGTTACTCGGTAACAGCGTAGGAAAATAAATAACCGCACTAGGAACGGTCCGCCGGTCGTGTCGATCGCCAATTGGAAAATCGGAAGCGAAGCATTTCGTCGGGAATCTGTCCCGCGAAAAGAAGTGTACCCATTAATTGACTTACGAGTATCCATTTAATTAGGCAAACGCGGTGAAGAGCGTGAGAAGAGATGAAGTGTCCCGTTCGGACAATACTTTCCCCGTTTCTTTATCGGGAAACGGAAGAGGACGCCGGCGAGAGCGGTCCGAGTATCGGCAATAATGAGATTGAAATTAATTCGACGTCCGCTCGACGAGATATTCGACGATAAGATAATTCAACAAATTTGCCCAACTAAGCCACGGATTTTCGTTCCACGGCGACGTCCCCGTTCTATCGAGAGTATTACCCTCTTGATCGCTATTTTTTTTTCTTTATTTCCTCTTACTTTTTTCTCCTTCTTTTCGCCGCGGCGATCCTTAACGGAGTCTCTCCTCATCGTGGAAACGATTCTCGAAGCCGTGCGACACTCTCGCTGCGAAGACAAACGAGGCACCGTTTAATCTTTTAACCAGGGAAACGAGACAGTGGCGCGAACGCAACCCGAACTAATCCACCGCAATTGTTTTCGTCCATGTTGACTGCTTATCTGGCTTAACAGCCGACTAATTCCGCGATCTAACAAACTTTGAGGTCCCCCGTGCCTCCGCCGCCGGGGTAGTTAAACCCCCCGTGGGTTTCCGTCTTTTTTCTCGCTCTCCGCAGCCAGCCGCGTCGCCCGGGGAAATGAACACCGGACATTAAGATATACACCGGCGAACAACGTAATCGCTTAAGCCGCGGCATCATACGTGTCTCCGAGATAGGCAAAATGGCGCTCGTTTGAGGGGAACTAAACGCGATCTAGCAGCCGTGAACATTGTTCAAATGGCGATCGCTTAGATAGACGGCATTTAGTAATTAGCTGTCACTTGCGAAATAGTTATCATTGGAATTTGTAGTTTGTTAGATAGATCAATAAACGTTTAGTATTTCTACATTCTGTTTGCTGGTCAATTCTGTCAGTTCAATTTAATGATGCGTGCCTTTTTATTTTATTTAAATGTATACAAAAGTCTATTAAATTCTATTCAATCATTTATAACGGCTGGAAGATGTTAAATTATACGAAATTATTTGTAATTGTAAGAAAATAATTTTGCTATTACTAGGATAATTACTATTAATAATCATGAAAAATCTTCGTAGTGAAATAGTATGATTTCGTTTGCATAGTCGGTAGGGAAGGGACGGCGTGCCCTTTCTATGCAGGGGCTCTAACCTACCCTTGAACCGGTTTTTGGGAGCGAGAATTTTGGACGAGAATGTACCACCTATTAGTAGGCAACCGTGTGTTACACGGCCGTCGATGGAGTTAAGGTAATTCGGGTGCGAGGAACGCACTAAAAAAATCGATACTCATAAGTTGCCACAGTTCCGAATTGTCCTTTTTAATAGAATTAGCTAGTGGCTTAGGTAATGGATCGTTGCGAGAGTGATCCTAATTGGTATTACTGGAAAACCGATAGTTCAGTTCGAAAGTTTAAGTTTAGAGTATGGAATTAACGTAATAATTATAAAACATTGTGCTAAGAAAGGAGGATTGAAAATAAATAAAGGAGTATTTTTGTTAGAATCAGAAGGGAAAGATCGACGATATAAGAGGACATTGAAGCGCTGCCTAAAATGAACGTATAAGCGGAATCCCGAAAAATTGGCGAAACTAAACTGGAACGGGGAATTCGGCGAAACATCACAATAAAAAAGGGGAATCGTAGAAGCCCTTCCTCTCTTCTGTCTCTCTCCCTCTCACTTTTTTATCGTACCACGCGCTGTTTTCTACGGTCGCGACGACGGATGCGGACGAAACGATGCCGGAAACGGTGGTTGGGGGTAACGTTTGACATATTTTGTCCGGAAAACCGACAGATCAGGGATGGCACACGAGAAAGGGTTGGGGGTGGGGTTGGCGGAGCGAGCACCACACCTCACCTCTGCTTCTGACGTGGAGATTAGTGTCCGCCATTGTGGTGACGTCACCATAGTTAACACGCATTCAAACGACCGTGGTGAAACCGGCTCGTGAAACTATTGACCAACGCCGCGCGAATTTCTTCATTTCTTTCCCGCGTTCTCGTTCCTCGTACTCGCGTTTCTTGTCAATTTCGAAAACCGTTCGAACGAGACCCAACGGCTCGGCGGGGGTAAAAAGGGACCCGGTGGTGGACAGCAGGAAACGAAGGGGATGATCTATCGTCGAATCGTGCACCCGTTGACTATCCGAAGTCGGTACCTACCAACCGGTTGACAGATGAATGTGCGCGCAACCCCGAGGAACAATGGGACCGACCAAAAATTAACGGCATTGTCTTAACTTCGAATTCGGTCGGTGGCGGCTGGTGTGTTTGCCGCCGCGTAACCCCCGCGTAGTCGATTACCACGCGAAACAGGGAAGCGCGAGCACCATTCAGAAGAGAGCTTTCCGGGGAGCTTTCGATTACGCGCAACGGCGACGACGGATTGTCCCCGACGCGGCGCGACGTTACTGCCGGATTTCGAACTTTATGACGTGTAATTTTGGCTTTGACGTCCCCGGGAGATGTACGGCTGCACCTCTTCTTCTTACGCATAAAAATCCATGAACACGATGCACTAGATCAGTCTTGAACAGAGTTTAGTACGAACTTGTGTGAACACCCCTTCGTGGGAACAAATGAAAAGCAGCTTGCACGATTTAATAACAAATTAAACGTACTAACGCTAAATCACCGTTTACATTCTTTTAATTACTATCTTGCAAGCAAATGACCTAATTTCAATCATTTCTGAACGCTGTATTTAAGTTTGACTTTTGTCATTTCGTAAGTATATTCTTGTAATACCCAGCAGCGACTCCTTTATAACTGCAACCTTATATACTCAGCAGTATTTTAAATTCACTACCTATTGCACATTGTTACCTGAGCTTCGTCCAAGATGGTAGATACCCGTGTCCAACGTGAGATGGCGTGGTACATTTTCAGCGTGCGATCTAAACCAGGATATCCGAACATTTGTTCGGGGTGTCGATCAAAAATCTTCGAATAATGGCTCGATTATGCGATTTCGAACGGAGGAGCGCAGAGGCGAAACTGTGCTTCATTCGAGACGGCTGTTTCGCACACGCGAGGCGTTCCGTTGCGAAATCGCGTTATGCAATAAACGTAATAAGCGACCGATAGCAAACTGCTCGGGACGAGTTAAACAATTTATATAACAAGCTTTCTATAGCCAGCGGAGGTGTATCGAGATCTGCCGTGAGAGAACTCTTCTCTACCGCGTCCGATCGATCAATTAACCAACAGAATCAATTATTTCTGGCTATATTCGCTCGCTGTAATGAAATAAAGCAACCGGTCTTTAAAATTATAGGAATGAAAATTAATTTTAACCTTTTCTGCTCTATTTAGAGTGCGACCTGACACTCCGTTTCATTTCCATGCAGTTTTAGGTAACGGAATGAAGTTCATCGTCTTAAGTTAAATTTTCTATTAAAGTCACTAGAAAAACCTAAATTAAATCTGATAAAATAAGCTTCTACAATTATTTATAGTTTATATTCATACAAAGTTTCAATAAATTAAAGTTGTAATGAATGATCAATGTGTATTCTTTGAATATTCAGAATATACACGATGCGAACTAGAAGGATTAAAGCTAGTGTTTGTCTCGGGAAGAACAGGAATATGAACGGAGATGGAAATTATACGACAGAGGTTATTTAAAAACAATGTGGTTTATTTGAATCGCACAAGACATACACCGTATCTGCTATGTTTATAATTAACGGACCTCCCCGTGGAAAACCTGGTCAAAGGATAATGCGCGTCGCGAACTTTGACCAGCCTTTGCCCGAGAACGCCTTGCATCCTCGTATTGCCTTAATGTCGATCCTCGGTTTTTCTTACTTTTCACTTTTCAACTGTTCAAAAAATTGCCAGGTCGTGGAACCTAGTCTAGTTGCGTTGTGTGTTTAGAAACCGAGCTTCGGATTATTATTATTTTCTTTTTTTTTTTATTTACCCTGGATCAGAAGATTTCTTGCTAAAAATCCAATTTCCCTGCTACCGACACTTCTGTTTCTCATCTCGCGTGTGGCTCCGTCCCTTGCTTACTATATTATAGGAAATACTTCTTTGTTTCTTCATTATTTACCTTTATTTATTTAACTGTCTAGATTACTTCAATTCGCTATACTTCCGACGTTCTGCTCTTCGCATTTTTTTTCTTTGTCCTCTGGGATTATCTTTTATCATTTTACGATGGTTTTTACCCTGTGTAGAAACGTTTGGGATCGACCCACGGAACTCGATGAGAGACGGAACACGCGAAACGAGGCTAATCGATTAATTTTATCCGCGCGGAAGAAACTTCGTCAGCGTCACCGGGATTTCCAAGGATCGCTTTCGCGTGTTCGTTTTCGTCGTGTGCCGTCGAATCGAATCGCCCGCCGCGAAATTTTCGTGTGGAATCGAGATTCTCCTGTGTTTCCTTTTTTTCCTATGTTTGTTTCGTGAGGCAGGGAACTTGGTCCTATGTGGGATGAATTCGAATAAGAAAGACGAGAGAAACTTGTGGAACCAAAGCGCGCTTCTCGTTTAGCGAATTCCTTTCCGATCGTGTCAACGCGTTCGCGATTCCTTTCATTTTCGCAAGCTTTGGTGAAGGATAAAAGGTACACACGATCATGCTAATCCGTTCCCCCGTTTCTCTTTTATTTCTTCCTACAATAGGTCGCGCGCCGCGGTTTTCCCGCGATGATGAGCGATGAATAAAACGACGTACGCATGAAAAAGATTGATGCAATTGATTGATTATTATTATGACGATTTTATTCAGATTTTCACGTTCGAACGCCGAGACTATTATGCTCGTCTGCCTTATTCTCCGCCCGGTTATCCAACCTCCCTGTATTCGTCTCCCATTCTCTGTTTGCTACGGGCAGTGCGCCATATATTTACAATATATCGTATAAACGGAACCTGGCATGTACGTATTTCAAGAATCAATCTAACAAACTTTTTCCTTTAACTAGATAACGAGATTTTCATTTTTTTTTTTTGCCTTTTACCTAGAGCCGTACACGTCTAACACCGAGACAACTATCTTGATATGAGTTTTCCATTTCTCCTTTTAATCCCTTTATTATTCTTTACACACGCACATACTCGCACCGGGTATGCAGGAAAAATCGTGAATCTTTCTCTCTCTCTCTCTCTCTCTCTCTCTCTCGCACGCTATCGCTTTCATTCTTTCAACGTATCCACGCACACACAATAAATTGAGAAACGCGCACGCATTCGGGGAAACGCACGATCACTCCCAGTTACTCATTAACTTATTGCCTAGATCATTTTTTATTTAGGAACAGTCCCCTTCGAGAAAAATCGTTTACAACGAGGCGAGTTTTACAGAAAAACGAAATTATAGGAAACAAAGAAACAAAATAATCCGGTAGGCAATTACGGAACAGAAAATATACATAGTTCGATGGAACGCAAAAAAATAAAAAGGAAAATAGTATAAAGTGAAGGAAAATTCCGACGCCGGTGGCGTCGATCGCGCGAATACAATATTGTACCTCAGTCTTCGAATTCTTCCAACGAAAGAACGGAGAAGGAAAAAAATTAAGGATCAATTAACCAACCGTCGTCGTTTGGACGCGCGTCTCACGGCGATTTTCGCAGGATCAACGAGCTAAGCCCTCGATCCTGCGAAAGCCGCGCGCGATTCGATCGGCCCCGACGACAATAAATATAACCAACGAACAAACGCGCTATAATAATAATAGCGTCGGCGTGCCCCGCGGCTGCGAAGTGGCCATCAGAGCTTTTTCAACCACGGCATACTGTTCCTTCGTATAATTCCAATTTTTTATTTTCAACTGCTTGCAATAAATATATACGT
This sequence comes from Ceratina calcarata, assembly GCF_001652005.2. Classification (NCBI taxonomy): domain Eukaryota; kingdom Metazoa; phylum Arthropoda; class Insecta; order Hymenoptera; family Apidae; genus Ceratina; species Ceratina calcarata. Next base: position 298,658 of record NW_017153455.1, read on the forward strand.
ATATATACTGTTGTAGTTAATTCTGATCAGTTAGTTCCGTGATATTTTGTTTAATTGTTCTATTCCGAATAATAGATTGAAAATGTAAATCGGATGGACACTTCGAGCGGACATTGGGCGACGGCGCCGATAAACCTAAACAACTTTGGCATCTTCTTAACCATTTAAAAACATCTTCTCGATATAATAATTTAATAATATCGGGATAAAATAATGAATACGGCGTCTGCAATGGTTGCATCCGCGTTAATAATAGTGGCAATGAATAATAATAATCAATAATAATAATGATAATAGTAATAATAAGCAATAATAGAACTGGTAATAATAATAATAATAATAATAGATAATAATAATAATAGGTAATAATACATAATAATAGATAATAATGACAATAAAAGTGCTATGATACACTTTTGGACACAGGATCGAGGGTAGAGTCTTAATATCTAGAAAAGAAAACGCGTCGCCTTTTTCTGGCTTTTTCTGTACATCATTAATACTAAATTCTAGTCATCGATACGTAACGATGGGGTTGTTTGTTTCAAGGATCGAGGGTGAGATTTCAAGTATCGATGTTTCGCGTTTTATATACATACAGACAGAGCGAAAATATCCAAATCGAATTCACTTACACGTAATTATTTTCTTCCTCTAGAAAGGAACGGCTCAACATTTTTTTGTCGTCTCGTTTTTACCAATCCTTTTTCTTAGAAAAAAAGAGGGACAATCGGTATCGATCGACGCTAGACTCGCTGTGCGATATCGGTGCAATGTACAAAAAGACTTTTTTTCTTACCGTCTTCCCCTCTCGATTCCTTCATCCCTCCTGCCATCGAGTTTGTCCCTAAAAATTATGTGTGTCCGCGGTATCTTCATATCATATAACGTAATGTACATACATAATACACGGTTCTCCACCACGCAAACACGTATATACATATATTACGTTATACAGTACGTATAATATCTTTCTATCGTTATTAAATAAATAATCTTCAAATGCGATAATAAAGTCACTATGTTCACGTTACCCTATGTATAATATTTATACTCTGTATAATTCTCCTCTGTATCTTGCAATATATATATATTTATATTTATATATATTTATACTCTTTATGTATATATATATTTATATTCATATTTATAGCGTCTTTATTTATAACTATTTATAGGGATATACTTTAAATAGCTGTTTGTTGAGACTCGCAAAATGGTAACCATTCGTTCATTTTTTCTAGTTTCAATTAAAATCGTCTAACGGACCTCGACCATCCGTCTCCGTCTTTATATCCTATCATCCTTTTCTCGTTTAGGACCCTGTCGTCCTTCAAATTCCGCTTTCTCGTTGTATTTCTTGTTTATGCTCCTCATCGTCGTTACGACCGTTTCCAGGTCTTCTTGATCAGTTGATTGCTCCTTGATCGACCTACCGCCTCTCCTAATCCTAAGAGGTCACCTTGATTTTAGCAGTGATCGGTGATCGTCTGGAGTATACTTCGTTGATCATTTGTTCGCGTTTCATAAACGCGTATCGCATTATCGTCCTCTTCTCGCAGAATTCGCTTTCCGTCTGCTCTGTCTTCTGGATCGCCCCGAGGAAGAAGATCCCTTCTTCAGTACACCGGGTAGGGTGGCCTGTGCGGCCACAGTGGCGGGATCGGCGGTAGGCTTCCGTTCCAGGATCAAGTGTCTTTGTTAGACAACGAAGATTCGTCTTCTTGACTGGCTGGGTACGGCATAGCCAGCTTCGGGCCCTGTTGCACCACCACCACGCACTTCCTCATATGTTTTTCCAACGTGCTCGGAACCGAGAACGGCATCTCGCAGAAACGGCACTTATACGTGTCCTTGCCGTGTCTGCCGTGAGTTTTCATGTGTCTCGTCAGCTTCGAGCTCTGGGCGCACGCGTACGAGCACAACTCGCACTTGTACGGCTTCTCGCCGGTGTGCGACCGCCTGTGAACCGTCAGATTGGAACAGTTTTTGAACACTTTGCCGCAGAACTCGCACGTGTCGTTCCTGCCGCTGCGTTCCTTCTTTATGAGAGGACTAGGCAGACCCTGGAGTGCCAGACTCGACGTGGTGGCCTTGGTCACTTTACAAAACTCGTTGTTTTCCAAGTAGTGCGGACTCGGTAGCCAGAGGCCGGAGAAGTCCGGCCCCGTCCTGGGAAAACCTTGACCGGAGAATATATTAGGCGTCGTCGAAGAGTTAAAATTCGTCGGCGACAAAGCGCTGTCCTTCTCCTTGTTGTTGTTCAAGGAGTTGGTCAGATTCGGTGGTTCCGATTTAATGAAACCGCACCTATGGTTCTCTTGCAGAGCCTGCCTGTAAGCTTCCGAGTATTGCGCTATGTTGTTCAATCCGAATTTCTCCATCAAATCGCCGACCAGACTCACAGGCTTCTGTTCCACCCTACCGCTACTTTCCTCACCGCTTTGACCCTGAGTAGTGCTCAGATCCTCCGGCGTGCTTTCCTCCATGTCTTCCATCTTCACCTTCATATCGCCGTCCTCCACGTCGTCGAGGTCCATGTTCTCGTCGCAGCTGGACCCGTCGTCCGGTGCCGTCTCGAAACTCCCCTGAGGACTGGCCGCGTTCACGTTCTCCTGGTGCTCGTCTCTCATGTGTTTCCTCAGTTCCGCGAAGCTTGCTACCTCCGTCTCGCATACCTCGCACCTGGCCGGCGTCGACTGACCATCCTGCGTGTTCTCCTGCTGGTACTGTCTCTCCTTATCTCGATGACTTCTTCTGTGCACTATGAGATTCGACTGGAACCGAAACTTCTTGTCGCACACCTCGCACGAATATGTCGTCTCCGATGCCAGATCAGTGATTATAGGCGTCGAGGCGACTGGGGGACTAGTTTTCTCGCTATCCGTCGAATTGTTGTTGTTGTGATGGCCAACTGGACTCTGACTGTAGCAGGGCGGCGAATTCTCTTTCTGATGATTACTGTGCGTCAAATTGTTCGACGCTGGGCTAGGCGGTTCCACCGGTTGACTGTGATTCTGCGTCGGCTGCTGTTGCTGTTGTTGTTGGAGTGGCTGTTGCGGTTGAGGTTGCTGTTGCTGTTGCTGCTGCTGCTGCGGTTGCTGCTGGACGGTGCTCGGCACCGGTACTGGTGGCACCGGGGCGGGCGGATTCGAATTCGTCGTTGAATTGCCGCTACTAGGAGGAGCCGCGCCTAAGGACGGATTAGCGAGGCTCCTTAGGCGCGCCGAGTAAAAATCCAGATTGGCCTCGAGTGGAGGAGGATGCGCCTGGCCGGCTAAACCGCGACCGTGCGACAGCTCGGCCAGGTTCGCCAGGTTCCGAGCGTTGTTCATCGAGTCCAATGAGCTACGGACCAAAGGATCGCCGAGGTTCAATCCATCCATTCCGCGAAGCGGATCCCCGAGATTCTGAAGGTTTCTGGTAGCGGTCTGCAACTCTTGAAGGCCTCTGTATCCAGCCAGCGGATTCAGGGCGAGAAAGTCCGGCCTGAACATCGGCGGGAAACTCCGCTCGAGGTGTTGAGGTAGCCTCAGGAAACTGTGAAGCGGGTCGCCGACCAAGGAAGCGGACGATTGAAGTGGTTGCCGGCTGCCGCTACTTCCGCTCGACGTCGTGCCACCGGAGGAGTTTCCCGCGGACGAGCTGCCGGTGGATTTGCTGCTCAGGTTCAAGTGATTAGGCGGACTTAGATGATGCGTGTGCGTGTGTGTCGGCGTCGGCGTCGGCGGACTCGGTGCAGGCGTGTTCGACGAGGAATTCGTTGACGACGACGGGGAGGTGTACAGACGGGCACCGTGAACGCTTTGCGCGTGCTGCAGGAGTTCCCAGGCAGAACATAGTCTTCTCGAGCATTGCGAGCATTGAAGCCATCGCGGTTCTGAAACAATTAAGAGTCGACGGTTTTGTTTAGCCACTTGTTGTCGATATTGATCAAGAGAAATTGTACAATGAGATTTTAAATAATGCTAGGATATTTCATCCTCGAACAAAAACCGTAACGGATGGTTAAGCCAGCGATAAGTTGCGACCACATCAAACAATCTAGGAGATTACCGTGACTCCCGATGATATATGGTGCAGCGGGTAAAAATCAGCCGTCAAAACGCGGGGGATAACTCGACAATACAGCTACGAAACATGTGTGTCTAACGCGTGTAACAGTGGAAAGGAGGCAGCTATCAATTCCGGTGGGCACCCTTAATTTCGCGGAATCAGGATAGATATCGAGTCGACCGATTGAATCCTGAATTTCGAACGGCGCGGCTGTGTCAAATTGCGGCCGAGCGGGGGCTTAAAAATAATATCTCCGAGAACGACGCTCGGATCCCATGGACGGGGTTGAAAAGATTTGGCTGGAGGCGTATGGGGAGATCTGTTCAGCCACAGACCCGGTTGAAACTGACCCTTAACGACTTCTCGACCCTCTCTCTGGCTGTCGGCGGCCGCGGGAGGGACGGGTTTTGAATTTCAATGTTTTTAATCCGGAATATCAGATTTTCGGCCATTTTTCACGCTCGGGAGACGCTGCGCCACAACGTGCCGGGGTGTCCGTGGGATTTTATTAATTCGGGGCCACCCTCCGTGGCGAAAACGGACGAAGGAATAGGAAAAAGATGGAAAGGAACCGGAACAGACGTTCAGACAGCCCCTTGTTTCGAACCATTGCTGTCGAACTTAGGCTTCAAGGAACATATTTGGTTATTCCGGACGTTAAGGGTCATCGCGACTAAATTTATGTCTCCAGAGGAACGTCTTGAACGCCTGGTACCGTGTAAGACTTCCGAATAAAAGGATCTTTTCTTTATGGTACATTGCCGTTTGCGGTTACGTGTGAGCAAGTATTCGATTTGCGGTTCGACAGTGGGAATATTCCGTCATTTATAGTAGCATCGTATGTGAACATGGTCACTTTTTAGTTTAGTTTAATCATAAACGATTTTTATTGTTACGAAGTGTTCATCGGCGTACAGCACGTGATCTTGTTATGAAAAACTTGGTAGTGAATTTTAAAGAAAGTTTTTAGCCAGGTCGAACGAAAGGGCGAGTTAAAGGGAGATTAAAAAGTTTCCGACGGTTTCCCATATTTTGCCGTTTCAGACTGATTTAACAACGGGAAGAAAAGTCAGCTGAAGACAAAAGATCTCGACAAAATAAAAGCGGTCCTAATTAAATGGCTGTTCGAGATAGGGGGAGATCTTTGTCGTCGAAGAAAGCTTGGGAGAGCGAGTGTCTTAAAGCTGAACCTCCGCTGAATAAGACCTTACGTTTTACTTAAGTTTCTTAAACGCTTACTTCTCGTCAACGTCGAAATTCAATTGTCTGTTACATCGGACGAAACATTTTTCGTACGTCGTATATTTAAAATATTCTCATTTCCCGACATGATTTTGTACATAAAAAAAATTGAACGAGTCAAGAAGTTAGACATTTCTCAGAAAGAATCGAGACTGTGTGTTGCAATGCTAATTAAAATTAAATACCGTGCGCACATTTTTATTCACACCTTAAATTATTGTTGAAATTGTTGAAGCGACACGGTATTAGCAGGGAGGCACGACGTGAAATATGCAGAAGCGGGTACAACCGATGTCCAATAAATGAATCACAGCTCGCGGATGCTGGGCGACAATGGGACACGTAAACAATGAATCCTAAATTAAATTAGAAACAACTCGAAGGGACGTCAGGCTTCATAAGAGCGATAGGATATAACCACGCGACAATACACAATGGGAACACATATCGCCGTGTGTAACAAGGTGCTAAGTAGAATAACGAGGCTGCCGGTGGGCGACGGATTTTTCTGCTGCCCGCCTCGCGCTGACCTTTCACCACGATTACGCTTGCGTTTACGCGTCGCGGTAAGAAACGCTCGCGGAATGACAAGAGGGAAGTACCGCGACGTGATCTCTCGAATAACCTGGTTCCGCATAAAACGCGTTGCTTCTAAGCTTTATTTTCTCCTTTCAGAGGTTGATAATTAAAAAAGAATAAATTTGGAACATGTCTTGACACAAACCTTTTTAATCATAAATTAGAGATGGGATACATAGAACAGAGTTGGTTTAATGGAGTTACTAAAATAATCCACAATATAAAGAATTGAACGGAGTTCCAACATGAAATGTTAATGCTTTACTATTAAACATCTGAACGTACTTATGGATTTAAAATATAAATAGGAAACTCATAAATAGATAATGATACAGGAATCTCAGACATTAAGATAGTAAAATATTAAATTGTACCTAAGAAAAATGTATCATATAAAATTCACATGTCACAATTATAGATTTAAAACCAGAATAAGACCAGACCACGAAACACAAGAAGAACACTTAATTTCTGTCACGTCATTCGGGGAAGCAGCTAGTCATGGCACAAATGATAGAATCATCGGGTGGGAAACAAAATAACTGTGAAAATTTGGCATATTGTTTCACGCCTGGGGCGTTTCGGTCGTCAGCTTTCTTCGCCGGAAGTAGAAAATATTGCCGAGTTCCCCCGGAACTTTTGAAAAGGGGGAGGACATCGTCGGGAGATAAGCAAGTGCTGGGGTATAATAAAGGTGTATCGATTCGGAGGCGAAACGCTTTTCATATGCAAACGTCGCGGCCGGCCATCCGTTAGGATTATTTCTTTAGATTTTCACAATCTCCTCTTTTTATATGAGAGAGAGATGAGTCACCCTTGCAGAAGATGCAGCCGATAGAGGAAGGCATCTATCATGACGTATAGATTTCCATTATTAGGTTTGTGAACGGGAACGAGTAGAAAGCGAACGACAGTAATTGCAAATAAAATATTTATTCGGGTATTTAATTTCTAAATCAATTGATGCCAATTGGAATTGTTTAAATTCTTAATCAATCTACTGAGATCTAAATTGTCCTTCCTTACTTCTTTATGTCTAACAATTTTATTCGTTTAATGCGTTTAACGGTACGTGATTCAAAGTTAAATCTACCAATAGGGTATCGCAGGATCAAACGAACAATATGGCCCTGCACGAATCGCGGCCCTCCGGTTGGGCCTCGCGATGATAGTGACCGAACGATTTTCCTCAGAAATTGCTCGAGAAGATTGGCCCGCGCGACGTTTACGAGCAAATTGTTCGGAACGGCATTGTTTAACGACTAGCCAAGCCATGGTCATCCTACGAATACTTCCTTTCAACCCTTTCACGGAAGATTTCACACGAAACCTAGCCACCCTTCGTCGGAGCAGTTTCAGCAAAATAATTTTCCGAATACACTCCTGCCATCATATCCATTTTTAGATACAGCTTTCAAGGTTCTGCATCGCATTCCATTTCTACTTCTAAATGCTCTTCAAAATTGAAATATGTTATCCCAATGCGATTACATTACATAAAGAATAGTTATGGATATCACGAATATTATTAACTTTCACTGATTATCAATTGTTACCAAAATTTTAACCAATTCATAACCACTGGGCATTGATATTCACATGAGAGATGAAAATTTATTTCGCCGAGGAAATCTTTTCGCTTTTCAACGGTGCACATCTGCCGTCGGTGACGTAACGAGACACGCACATGCAGACACGTACCGTGTGCACGGACACACAAAGGGCTTTAATCCAGAATGGCGTGTGACAATATTAAAATATCGATTAGCCAACGTATGCGGCGTATGCACTTTGTCCTACGTACAAGGGTTGCACTTAAAAGGGACAACGCGAGCCGACGCGGCGTCGCATCCAGGTAGACAGATTGTAGGCGATTTTAATCAGGGATCAGCTCGCGCTCACCGAGAGTGACCGATTGAAACTAGCCGCATTCAATGCACAAACTCCCGTACAAAAGTTTTATCCAGCCCTCGTACTTCTAATCTTCTGATTCTTTTAATCTTTTGTAGTTTCGATTAAAAAGATTAAATGTATGTAATTAATAGAATTTTAAATTTTCTTCTCCGTCCATGAGATTCATGTTCAGATCAAAAACTGTTCTTCTTATATCCAATGCAGTTCTTTGTGACTCGCAGATATTTTACATTTTATTCGTCGTGGTCACTGTAAATATGAAACGCTGTTGGTCAGAGTATTCTTGAAGGCTTTATGTCTCTGTCCGACCGCAAACACCAACAGCGGACCACGGTGCCCATTAACTGTTCCTTCTCGTTCGCAAAGAAACCAGACGAAAAAGAAGCGGCGGGCGAACATCGTTCCTCGGCTTGAAATAACAAAATTTCGAGAGCCGTGACGCGTGCCAAAAATATTGCACCACTTTCCCCGGCTCTTCTTTGAACATTCTCGCGTTATTGCCTTTAACCTGGTCGAGTTCATCCGCCAATGCTGCGGCACGCCGCACCGGTTCAAGAAAGAAACAACCCGTGGAGGAACAGACAAAGAGAAGACACGTTTATCTTGGCAGTTTGAAACGTTTCACGGGCCGCATTATTGAAACGTAGCTGCTTGCCTGCTTCTCTTTACCAGTGACAGTTTAATTGTCTCCGCAGAACTTCTATCCGCAAGAAGAAGACAAATGAAGTTGCCGCAAGTACATTTTGTGACGAGTTTTCGCCCAGGAAAATTAGAAAGAAAACGAGAAGAGAGAGAGAGAGAGAGAGCGCTCGTGTAAGTTGAAAAATGGAACGTGGCAGTCGAGCGCATCGAAGGGCGTTAATTTTGAAGGAATTCCTTGAAGCATGTAACGAAAAAGTGAAGATCGTCACGCGTTAGGAATGGAAGGAAGGAAGTCTGGATCCTTGAAAAGTCTAGCAGAAAAGCAGCCAGGACGTAAGAAACGAAGATCGTCCCACGTATTGGCAGCGCCGGCCGATCCAGTGTATCACTTTTATGTCGTCCTCGTTGACTTCCTTCCCCGGAAAGAAAGCGTGGGGGAGAGGAGGTGGGAACGGAAGGGCTGCGAGAGAGCCTCGAAACCCTGAGATACAACCAATTCGCAAGCAATTCTCGCTTCGCCTCGGGCGGTCCGCGAAGACGAGGGTGACGGTCGAAGGTAGAGGAGGACGCAACGCGAGAGGCAGAAGAAGTGGAAGAGGAAAAGATTCCGGAAGGGGATCGGCATAAAGAATCACGGTGGAAAAAGCTCGGCGGCCGCGAACGAGAATTAATATTCCAGACAAACGTGACAGATAGATCAAATCTGCATCTCACCGGGGTACACCGGTGTCAATTTCGACGGATTATCGTTTCTCGTCTCGACCTCTCCGCAGCTTCCGTTTTTCTCCGTATAACGTCACTGTCAATCTCCTCGGGTTCTTTTCGCGACACCCGCGAGGGAGCCTTTTGTTTCGCGCATACGCTTAAGGACGTATTGGCTATACAGTCAATCCCAAAAGTTTATGTACCTTAGAAAAACGCATTTCCTATAATTAAAAATAAAAATAGTGCATTCTTCTTCTAATTTCGATATTTAATGAGTTACACATGATTATTTGGCATTTTATTGATGTTGACAAAATCCGACCATTCCACCGTCAAAACGGCGAACTTTTGGCAAAAAATTTAGTTTTTCCTCAATTACTCCTAAACCGTTAGTTATACGGGAAAATTGCAAGAGAGCTTTCTTGTAGAGGACGACGAGATCTACAATTTCCATGTAAAAATTATTCGCTAGCATCAATAGTTTACGAGTAATTTGCAAAAAACTGTTTTTTCGTTTTTTCGTTAATGTATGTTTTTAATATAAGTGCTTAGGAAAAGAATTAAAATTAGAATATCTGGACGATTTCCATAGTTAATTTAATACATCTTTGTCTTCTATTCTATGATATTGTTCATTAAGGTAAATTTAAAACTGATTTCTATTAACTTGTTGTTGCTTTCGATATATTAAGTATTTTTGCATAATCCATATTTCATTTAATGAGCAGTGCATACATTTGAATAATATTAACATTTAAAAAACTTTATTATATAGATTACTCATTTCTATCTCATGTGATCATAACAAATTTCAATAAAAACGATATATCTTAAATTTCAGATGACTAAACTATTGGAGTGGCTCTTATTTGCTACTTTATTCTTTAGCATATGGATCACTGCAATTACAGAAAGCATTAATTTGTCTTTCATTATAGAATTAAGAGGAATCATCCTTGTTCTTCCATTCATTGTTTTATTGTTATTTGGACTGTATTCAGCTATTGTCATTTTATATAGAGTTTTCACGTTCAATAATTGTGAAAGTGCTGCTGTAGAATTACAAGAAGTAAGTTCCAAAATGAATATACATTTGGTGACAATTCGTAAGAAAACTTGTAAAACGTATACATTTTTTTATAGGAAATAGAGGAAGCTAAGAGAGACCTCCAAAGCAAAGGTGTCGTTCTAAAGAGCAAATGAATCTGTATGTTCCTATATAATTCAAGCTGTATATTGCGACATGACGAATTCATTTATGTGGATTATATTGGTACACACGTTTAATAACGAAGAGTAAAAAAATTATAAACAGCATAAAATCGTTTGTCTCTTGATAATAAAGAATACAATATTTTAATATCTGTTTAATCATACATATATTCGCATAACAAATGGGGAAACAAATGCGTTATACATATGAAGGCGCAATTCTACACCTATACATATGCAATCATATTAAATGTACAAAATGTGGTTCTATTAAGCTTTCTAGAACGAATTGACTTACTTAATTACACTAAAAATGAGTGACACTGACAGAAATTCAAATACAATCTTTCCTTGATCTTGTATCATTTAATGTCAGAATATGGATTACAGATGTTTTAACTGCTACGTTAACAATTAACGAGAATTGGAGTGTATTTTATTTAAAAATTAAAATGCCATTGTTAACTCGAATTTCTTTCAATCAAACTAATTAAATGATTCTAATCCTTAATTACTATTTGGAAGTTATTGGCAAAAAACGAAAATTTGGAAGAAATTGAAGGGGTACCCCTTGGAAAAATGTCGGAAAAATCGAAAATTTTTTTTTGTCGTTTATTATTAGCAATGTTCTTCCGACGTGTGATTTCTTTTTAAAAAATGCGTTTCTAAAGTGCATAAACTTTTGGGATTGACTGTATAGCCAATACATCCTTAAACTTACTTCTATCTGAAGAAAAGGATTTATAGCTAGATTCGTCATCGTAAAAGAATTATTGAACCTTTCAGTTGATATGTAATCTCGTTATTTTCAACTAAAATTGTGCATCTCGAATATATAATTTGGAATTTCGATTTTCAATCTCATCGAACTTGAGCAATGAGAACCATTATAAAAATCTAAACAAAGAACAGTGGAGAGGACTCTACTTCTGCTCCATGGTGCGTGTCAATCGTCTCCGAACCACGGTTACCTTACCTGGACAGATACAACGCGGTGTCACGCAGTTACGCATCCGTACCGGTCCACGAATGAATTTATGGGGAAGCGTTCGCGTGCGTGCTCGTGCGCACCACGTAGCCAGACAATAGGACGATTCTAATTGGGCTTTTGGACGTGGCCGGTCGATGACAAAAAACTGGACAAAAAAGGCGACGAAGGGGGCTTATCCGGGGAACAAGCCGTGGACGAGTCGGGGGATGAGCACGCTGGACCCGGATGGGGTTAACTCTCTCTCTCTCTCCCTCCCCCTTATTCCAAGTATCTGTACAGCCTACCAGGAAAGGGGGTCGCCTGCCTCGAACACGTTCCACGGACCATGATGAAATTTTAAAGAGACACTGGTGTGCGCTCGCACCGGGTCAACAAGCAGTTATGTAATTATGATCGTTTGCATTATGATCACCCTTTGGCCGCGAATCCTGTGGTTTGCCCGCGACGGAGGATCATCCTTTCGAGTGTGAAAAATCTTTGAATTCGGTGAAGTTAGGGACAGATCATTTTAATCCGGGTGAAGCGGTTGAGGGTGTTTGATTTCTGTTTAATCACATCCTCGACTGCATCCTCTTACTTATATGTGCGATGAATATTTAAGCAGACGGGGAATGGGAGTAATTTGTTGGTTGCGGGCTTTGCTTGTCGGGAGTTAATTGGAATTATCATTGGAATCTGAACCTGGGGGAGAAGTAATGAGATACAATTTAATGTATTGTACTAATGAGCGATAAATAGTTTGTTATACCTTAACCGTAATTAATAACGTTTTGCTTTTTGATAAGCGTACGTGCAATGAGTTCTTGAACAGATATGAGATTGTTATATAACTAGCGAGCGAAAGAGTTCTCAGTATTATTTACAATTATTTTTTGTTGGGTAAGATCCAGGGACAAACATGTTAAAAATAATTAATAACAGAGAATAATTCTTAGAGGAAACGATATGTAGTTCACTACATCGAACGAAACTCAATTGGAATCATCCCCCTAATTTTTAGCTACAGTCAAGTGTTAGCAGTTAATTTAAAAATATATACAATTCGACATTGTTTTCCGATGATAATCGCATCCATTGAACAATTATTCTGTTAGATCCTTTTCTTCGCACTTTCCCAATAATGGTTTTCAACTGAGCACAATTAAGATCGAATAATTCTTAAGGTGACACTATGTCGGATCGTTCTAGTGGACGTGATAATATTTGCAAAAGCGAGAACACGCTAATTGTAAGCTCCATCTACCTACTCTCCTTATTCTTCTTCTTTCCTCGGCCCTCTTCCCTTTTTTTCCCCTTTTTCCTTCCGATGCAAAACAGGGCGCCCGCGTCAATTTGCACAGGTAAGCACCGAGTTAAGAATCTCAAAGGCCGCGCTTTCAATTCATCAAGGGCGTCGGGTCGCATGAATTTCGTTCGAAGCCGCGTCTTTGAAGTTAATCGGAGTAAACCACGTCGCGTCGCGCCTTGCCCATGCTGGCGTTGATTCGAATCGACGAGTAGGTGCGAAATTGAAACCATCTCATTCTATTCCCACCACTATTCACTCATCGGACATACTGATTTTTTACAAATATCGAAAAATTCATAATTCGTAAATAGACAATAAGCAGAAATTGTATTAAAATTCATTTTGCGAATGATCTTTCGAACAATTCAATAAGTTGCGAAAGTTAGGGGTAATCAAAACTTTTATATTGGAATAGGAAATCGACTCGACAATTGTGCATCTGTCTGCAAACGTTTCCTAACAACTTAACACCTAATATAATTCCCTCACGAGCACTCGAAACCGGAATCAGATGATCGGCGAGATTAAAAAATAAAACTAATTACGCGACTTTCCCTCGTGGACGACCGTCGAAAAAGCAAACCCGGGGACGTTCGCACGTTAAAACTTTCGACAATGCGGTCTCCGATAAAAAAGGGTCACGAGGGGGAGGGTAGGGACTATGGGGGCAGGTTCACCCCAATCCCCGAGCGAGCTCTTTAAATTCAAAAATCGAATCTGCCGCGGCTATTGTCCATGCTTGTTGAACCACGATCGACATCACATGGCAGCCCGTAACTGTACTTTAAAAACTCCCTTTCTCTCTTTCTTTCTCGCCCCCTCGGCCAGTCCGAATCCGAAACCAAAAATTTCACGCAGCAGATGACAGTTGTCCACGACCGTTGATAGCGAGTTTCCCCATTTCATTTTCGTTGCTTTGCTCAGATGCGTTTCAATTTATTTATAAAAGTTAATTTTATATGAAGTTATATTTATATTTAGGATAACTTTGTTAGTTCTCTGCTGATATTATTTTTCTATCGAGAGAGCAGCTCGGAAGTTCTATAGAATGTGAAAGCGCGGCAAGCATTTGTTGCCGGAACACACGCGATTTATTTATAGAGGCTACCTTGACTCGAGAGACTCCCAAACTCCAAGTGGAACATGTCAAGACACCACGAGGCATCTTTAACGTGTATGAATTATAAACGTGCCTGATAAGTATCGCAAACTTTGGTACACAATTTTTATTAAACTTTGCATCAAATCAAAACTTCAATATATTTCTCTTAGCAAAATTCTACTGAGATTCTCAGTGGAACTTTGTTGCAGTCCTTATTGACATCGTTATAATCGAATCGAGGAAGTACTTACCGGAATTGACTGTGTTCGTATCCGCGTCCACGGATTCGGTCTTGGGTTTCTTGGGCAAGTCCTCCTTGTCCTTGTCAGATGGTTCCGTTCGTCTTTTAGGCGTCGAGCTCGCGCTGGCTTTTAGCTCGATCGGACTTCCAGCGTCTGGACCAGGAACCTGAAGCGTCGGAGGGCTCTCGAGCCTGCCTCCGCCCCTCTTGTTAATGGGGGCCGAGATGCTGGGCACGGAGTTCAGCTTCGAGTCCTGGTCGACGGTCTTCAACGCGAGCGGATCCTCCGGGTCGGAGTCTTCCGGCGCCGCGGTCGCCGGCGGACTGTGACAACCCTGGAGGGTGCTTCGACAGTGGTTCACCTTGTGCTCGATGAAACGCACGATCTCGCCAAGGGGGTACGACACCCTGCAACCCCCGCATTGGACGGTGTCTGGGGACGTGGTGCCTTGCGAGGTTTCCGCTGAAACATGAAAACATTCGTCTCTTTTAAACTCATCTCTATGAAATGTATCCGTCGTGTTTTTAATTCCATCATTTTTATGTAAAATCATTTTTTGTAATATGACAGCTACCCAATTTTTAAATATTTTTATTGACTGTAGGAAATATCTGTATTTCTGAAAAGTTCATTAAATTGATTTTTTGAAATCTTTTCACTGCGTGACAACAGCGTCCAGTCCTCATCGTGAGAAGGAACCACACACATGTTCATACGAAACTAAACAGAGGACACTCTTAAGAATTCGCTCGAGGCTGCAAACACTTAAGATAAAAGGACACTTGTAGTTTTTCTCTTGAACTTATGTCCTAGACCACCCAAGGAAATCTTGTTATATTTTATTCTGTCACTCTAGCCTTCTGTATTTATATTTCGATGAAAACATAATTCTAATTTTTCGGCAGAACTGCATTTTGATTTAATTATAGAAATTTAGTAGAACATTTATCGATTACCAACAGACTTCTCATATTTTATGTCTCAGAATAATCGAATCCCATAATTAAACCAGTCGTATAATTTATTTACAATTCCTTGAATTTAACAAATTTGTAAATATCAAATGCAAAGTATAATTCAAACATGGTATAAAACTTGCATTTAACCCAATAATAATTATTGCCATCAAGAATATTTTTCACAGGTCAAGAAGCCAAGACACAAGGATATAATTAAATCACTTCAGCATGCATTGCTCAATTCTCGTGTATACATAAAGAGTAGCAGGGAAATTTGGTTAACCGTAGGAAAACGCGAGTGGCTCTGATATAGAGATCTAATTTCCTTCTCCGCGAGTCTTATAATTCACCGTAGTTCGAGGGGCTAAGGTCCCAGGGTCAGCCGCAGACGTAACAATTCACTTTTAAGTGTCCTCCAACAGACCTCCTGGCAGACATTCCTCGCGGCTTCTTCGCTTCCCTGTCCTCTGCTTATGCCTCGGTCCATTAACATAGAGATTGGCAGAAGCTTCATACATCGATCTCTCCCCCGAGTCAAGTATCCATATCCATCCGAATAGGGCCGGTACACTGGCGTAAAAATAACGAAACCCCACCGCTTTGTCGTTCTGCCTATTGTCTACTTTTCTTCTTTGTCTTCTACTTCTTCATCTTTCTTCTCCTTTTCAACTCTCTGCCAATTATCTCCGAGTATATCAAATTCTATACTTTACCAAATGGTTTTCAATTGCAATAGTGTTTTTAATTTCTGATGAAACATCCAGATGTTACAGAATTTCTGTTATGTAAATATAAAGAAATATTGATTCCACGTTAAAACTAGTTCTGAACTTTACTGGCGTCGCAATGGGATAAATATTTTATTGTTTGATTACGACCCGTTGTGTTTCTATTTAAAATGAAGTATGTGATTTGTTCAGGTCGTTTTCCTTTTACATTTTCATGTATGCGCGGACACCGTTCGATTCTTTCGGGGCGGAGCACAGGTTGACCAGTGGCCAGCGCGCAAACTCAGTTCAGCCAGGCATATGTGCTATCATTCTTCACTGTGAATGTCAAATTACAAATAACCCGAGACAAGAAAGGTTTTCCACAAAACATAATTTACGGGCAAAAATGGAGTCTTTCTTTAGTTCATAAAAATGGTATAGAAGGAAAGGTAAATAGAAAAATTCGTTCGAATTCGGACACCCGACCCTCAGATAATATCATACCTCCAAGAAAGAAACATTCCAAGTACACCGGAAGGACTCATACCTGGATCGAACGGGAAGCAAGATAATTCTACTGTGCAGAACCTGACCAAGACAATCCCCTAAGGGCATACAAGATTTTAATCGTTCGTCCAGCATCTTCATCCTAAAAAAGCGTCCAATAACGGGCAGAAGCAAGCATCCAGCCAAAGGATACATTATACGCAGTACTATTATGTCCTAACTGTGAAACCTTCAACGAAGGACTGACTGAAAAAGCGAGAACGATCGTGGACAAGGGAGGAAATGACGAAAGAAACTCGCGGTGGATGAAGAAGAGGGCCTGAGAAGGAAAGAGAGGGAACGGCTATCGCTGCGAGAGCGGAGACAGAGACGGGGCCTGAATGGACTACGGACCGGGGCCTCCGGGTCCGTTATTCGCCTACGATTGAAAAGCGCTCGCTTAGAAACAAGAGACGCGCGACCGGTCGTTAACGACAATGGGCTTTTGTTTTTTCGGGGGCAGATGTTGGACTGTGGCTCGGTGGCTGCGGCGAGGGGTACCCGAGCCAAAGGAGGGAGGAACAGAGACGGAGAGGGCCCGTAAGTTACGCAGTGCTACCCCTCTTCTGGCACGGTATTTCGACGAAGGTGAGCGCGAAGGAGGACCCCGAGCCCGACACGTGTCCGCTCCTCTCTTCACGGTGAATCTCCCTTATGCATACACGCACGCGTCACTTTTGTAACCTGTCCGCGAAACCGGTCCGAAGTAGATACAACGACTGTCGTCGGATGTTTATTCATTTACCGGCTCGTTCCGCGTTCTAAGAAGAAATTACCGGCATGAGTAATTGAGAGGTTTTTAATAAAAATGAACCTTCTACAAAAAACATCACAATAACTGTACCTCTTGGCACAGTATTCATCATATTACACAAACCAAATCTACAAAAAGACATTGGTTCTCCACATAATTTCTATTCTTCTGTCGATGACTCTGATAAACTAAAAATGTTTTATTATCTCTATCAACAAATAAGACGAACTTCGATCACGTAGTTAAGCAGATAAAGAAATAGCTTTAATGTTTACAGTTTCGTTTTGATTCTCTTAACGTAAACGCTTTGAGAGAAAACAAGGCTGGCCGCGAATGCCTGGGAAGATGCCGCGAACAGCGGAGAGAAGATAACATAAAAATACGATATTGGCCCGCGAATGTAAGTTGGATTGCTTACAAATTGGCCCATACATCTGTAATGCCTCGATCAGTGTACCGCGTGACTCTCCCTTATTGCGGGAGATACTTCGTAATTTCCATCCACGAGTGGAGGCAGGAGGGGTAGGTAACAGTCAGATGCGTATAGGAACCGCTGCAGGAAACGTCCCGGGGTTATTAGTCCTCCCACATTAATTTTCTTCTTTCTTCGTTTCAGCTGAAATAGATGAAACGTTCGATTTCGTGCCGATCATTCACGACGATCTTTTATATTAAATCCCGAGCCATTTTCTCCTCTTGATCATTCGTTCCTCGATTTAATTAATTCCGAATCGAAATGGATCGTCCTTAACTTGCCGAAACTTTATTTTACAACTGTGCGATTAAACTGGTTACCAAATAATTGTTCATAAAACAGCAAGAAAGTTTGATATCAAACTGTAATTCCCGTACGCGAAAACGGTTCTCGATTACCCTGGAATGTATCTATTCATGAGTACCAAACGTCGTTTCTTCGCCGCGAACAATTCCCCGCGGATCAAATCTTCGTAAAGCAATTATCAAACTTAGCCTATTCCATTTTCAGAAAACAAAAAGCAACTATAACAGTTTTACAACCAGTCATTACATTTCCAATCACTACAATTCTTCCAGGTTCGAATCACTCGATCTTCGATTTTCATTGACCGCACACGATTCCTAGATTCTGCACCGTTCAACTAGTTCTTTCCGAGACACATTTTCCACGCGCTGGGATACAAACCGACGTCGTCGTAACATGTACACGCTGCCAGACAGACGCACGAGCACACACACGGGGAGATAAATATACGCGAGGATATCCCGAGGCGGTTTCCTTGTTAGGACATCCGTCCTGTCAAAACGTCCAGAGGACACATCGGAGCAATTGAATTACGATCATCCCCAGGGCGAGCTCCGACCGTAACCAATAATTCCATTATCCATTAGTATTGGGTCGCGGCAATTTCCTTCGGCGAGGAGCCGAGGCAACGGACGCGAGCGAACGCGTACGTGTGCCCGCTCTTCGTCTTCTCGAACCGCGAGATACCCAGCCAAATCAAGAGATCCGATGGATTTCTGGCACACGTCGCCGGGAATATCGAAACCTCCGCGCGAGTATCCGCGAGATATTTTCCCGATAATGGAGACCGCGTCCCGATCAAATCGACGGCGCTCGTCGAGGCAAAAGCCGCCTCTGGAATTCGACGAGCTTCAGCTTGAAAATCTCGATACGTAGAATACATCGGAGCTCGTAAATGATCGATCTAAGAACTGACTTGTAATCATGAATTAATTGCTACAATACTTCTCTGTTAGCAATTATTATCAGTTAATCGGTTTTAATTTCGTTAAATTATCTCGAAAGGAATTGAATAATTCTGAAGTAATTTGATTGATGTATCTCGGTTTCATTTAGAGAACTCTGCTAATTGGAGTCAATCGACTCTTGTAACTCAATAGAAATCTCGTTCACGTCATTAGCTTCATTACTCGTGTCACGAATCACTTGCGAATTGATCGGCGTTCAATTCTATGAAATTCCATCACACGTACGTGTCATGTACTCCATCACAAAACCATTCCTCACTTCCCAAAAACAAAGAGAATCGATATTCTAAAGAAGAATAACCCTCTCACGGTTAGCCCTGGTTGTTTACCTTTGAACGCCATTACGCGTCGGTCCGCGGCGACGATTTCCATGATGCGACGTTTCCGTACGCGTACCACCATCGGTTCGTCCGAAAGGCACTATTGCACGCGATCGTGATTGAGGAGCCGACGTATAACCGATCGTCGCCCTTGCAATTAATCGGTTAATTAGCCAACGGACGAACGGGTTGTAATCGCGATCGATCAGGGCGGAGAAGATCTGGTTTCTCTCATGCTCGGATGCTGACTGGACTATTGGGCCCCGTGCAGGGACGGTAAAGGGCCCCGGCGACAGGATATCAAAAGAATAGAAAGGACCTACCGGCGCGTCCTTTCAATGGTGGGGGCAATTTTTATACGAAACCCCCACTTTTTCTCTTCCTCTCGTTCATCGTTACGTCTCTTCTCCCATTTTCCTTTCTCCACGGCCCGGAAACCCGTTCGGTTCTTTCGACTTTCCTCGAGGGGTGAAGAGTTTTTAACCTCGGACTTGAATCCGCCGGGGTGAACCTACCCCACAAAGGAGCCAAAATGGCGGGCATATGCGTTTTTTATCTCGTTCGGAGACCCTTTTCTCGCGTACGTGGACCGAGTGATGAAAAAACGTTGGCCCTTCAGGGATTTAGAAAAAATCAGAGCCGTTTATAGGTCATGCGCACCGAACACTGCGTTTCGTACTCCTATTTTGTCAGCCCGGCTCCTTCGACCCGCCTATTTTATGGAAGAAAGCTTTTCTTCTTATATCTTCTACGATGATCGTTTTCCCTTTTAAGGATGCGTTTTTTTCCTTTAAAGGTACTCTCGAAATCGTTTAGAAACGGGAGCGGACCTAACGGCCACTTGTTTTCAAATGAAATCGAGGTCATAGGTGTAACAGCGGCCTTCTGAACCGAACAGAGGAAAGAGGAAGTGGGAGGCATTTCTTCTGTCACTATTCGTGTTTTCCTTTGATCTTTAGGGACATTGGTAATTTGTCTAAGTCGAATTTTCAAGTCCCGTTGTCCCAATTGTCATCGTTTGAGAAATTAAAATCTCCTAAATATAAATCTTCCTTTGTTTTATATTTGAAAATGTTTAATGAATCATTAGCGCTAGTGTAAAAGACAAATAATTCTGTTGACGAAGTGAGAAAGGTAGATAAAAAGGAGAATCGTAGGTGAACCGTAAGCAGCATCTAAATTAACCCTTGAAATTAAAACCTGATCCCACGGTCCCACCTAAACGAACCATCTCGGTCCACCTACGCTGGTTTACCGTTCGTTATCATCAACGTCTGCATTGTCCTCTCCTAGCTCGGCAATCTAATCTCGGGGCATCGGCTCGAAAGCTCAAGACCTCCGGAAACGCGGTGTTTCTCACGTGTCACGAGACCGCTTTTCCTTCTGGCCGACGATCAGATATACTTGCAAAGGGAAGGGTTCGCTCTTCCCATGGTGGAAACGGGCGAATCGCGACGAGCAAGGTGTTGCTGACCAAGGACGTACCATTTTAGTCTCTTCGATTAATCTCTGCCCATATTCCTAACATTCTTTTAACTAGTGTTACAGCATTTCAATTAATAAAATAAAATTCATTTTGAAAATATTCACACAGAAATCGCATTTATTGCTACGTTGTGGTCAAAGGTAACCGAAGTATTGGAGCTAGGGCTTAGGAAAAGGGGAAATCGAGTTGACTAGTTTCGGGAACGGATTCCAATAGAAGAACGGAGGACGCGTCTAGAAAAGTGCGCGTCTATCCGTTCCGCGGTCGGCCAGACTAGACGGTTATGAGAAATATGAAATCTGGTTCTCACGGGCCTGTGAATGGGTATATACGCGGCGTATCTTTCTCTTTCTCGACTAGTTTCCCACTCGCGCCGGGTTAGATCCTTCTCGCCGCTCCACATGCGTATCGTGGGAGGATCTCCCCGAGTTCCCGGGGGTCCTTTTGTCCGACCGGCAGCAGGACATTGTCCATTGAGAAACGGCCAAACAGGTCCTCGCCGTGGCTGACCTGTCCTCTTTTCAATCGAGTCCGGGTCGGCGGGTCGCGGCTCGCTTCTTTCAAGGAAAAACCCCTTTCCTGATTTCTTCGTCAAAATAAATCATATGGGTACAGTTAGACGCGGTCCAGCTGGCATCTCGATCGACTCGAAATCCTTTTCCGACGTTTCTGTCACGTCTCTCGTTCACCCGCGGTGAGTGCCCGCCCATGCGTGCCCTTTACCCCAGCGAGTTTTCACCTTTCGTGCGATAGAGAATCGGTGCCGCGGTGAATTCCGCCAGCGTTCGTGCAATTACCGGCGCGAACAAGGAAAAAGCTTGCGAGAATAACGCTCAAAGAGTCAAACTTTCTGCAACGTTTGCGCGGTACGCGCCGCTGCGACCTTTGTGCCAAGGTTTTTAAAACAACGCGAGTTCCTCTAACAAAAGGAGTATATGTACGTTGTTATAGTTGGTAAAAGGTGCGTACGAGTGTCAGCTCTTTTCGTTCGGAAGGAAATCTCGTGACGAGTCCCGGAAATTTTCCCTTTGGTATTTCTTATCGCAACCAAGAGTCATGGAACTTTCATCCAACGTGTTTTGTTAACTATTTAACAGTGCCATCAGCAAAATTGTTTATACAACTTTTGAAACAGTCGATTATCGAAAAAGATTACTTGGAGATTGTACTGTACGTTGAACTCGAGTGTATAAACGGAGCGCGATTCGTAGCTGCGCGTCGAATGCCGCGCCGAGCGATGAGAAAACGCAGCGCAGGGAACGATGAGGAGAATCGCCAACGGTGAACGCGACGAAATACCACCGGGGGCCTTTGTATTGTCCGGTATCGTGACTGATTCGCCGTCTCGTTCTTTCTCGGCGCGGCCTCCTTCTTCCCCGGTTGTTTCCCCGGTTTCTCTCCCAACGACGCGGGCCAGCGCCGGTTAATTAGAAAGTTCCGTGGTAAAGAGAGGAAAGAGGAAAGGAGGAGCGGCGCGGGTGCCACGGACGGGCCGCGGGTACTGTGTTGCGCGGTGCGGCGCCTCGTTGTTACATTATTCAAAACGTCCCTCGCCCGCGAAACTCGCCGCAAAACATCCGAATGCAAACTTTTGACAACGCGCGAACGCGCCAAGTGCCGAAGCATGTCACGCGAAATAATTAACGATCGCGCGAGGTGAAATTTTCTCGAGCGAGAATTAACGCGAGCTGTTAGGTTTGCTGTAGCCGGGAGTCGAACCCTGTTGCGTTGCGCAGCGTTCAGTCCTGTTGTTCCCGGATCCTAAACGGGAGTTCCCCAAAATGTTACGAGCATTCAGGGCGCAACTACGTATCGCTCGGCGTTACCTGTTTACCGGTTTTGGTCTGCTGGATTTACGGTCGAAGAATCGTAAACCACTATAACGTTTTGTCAAAATAAAAATATTTGATTCTATAGTTTAACAGATTGTATGCTAGTTTTACCGTAGTGCTGTGTGAAGGATAATAATTTGCCACTTAATCCAACAGCTGAGAAAATTTCGTCTGATTAAACCTTGAGACACGTTCCAACCAACTCGACACGAGTCCGACGCACCGCAAGAAAAAAAAACCTGACCCCCGATTCCTTTTTTCTCTTCTTCCTCTATCGAATCCGGTCTGCAGGCCCCCCCGCGGATCGGCCACGCAATTGGTCCTGCCCCTGCGGATGAATTATCTCGATCACGATCCCACTCTACCGGTTCGGCCGACCGGGTTCGATTTTTTCGCGAAAAAAAACCGCGTCCCGCTGAGCAATTTTGTCGATGAACGGCCAATCGAAAAGCGGCGAGCGAAAACCGGCCACGCCAGTGGTCGACGCTGGCCCCAGTTCTCCCCAGCTTCTTATTTGATTTCCGAAACGACCGATCCAATGGCTGGACGCGACTTCGCGTCTTGTTCGTTTTCTAGACGTTCGTTCCGTTGTACGACCTTTCGCCCGTCGCTTCTTTTAAATACGGCCGTGTCTCTCGTTCGAGCAAATATCCTGGCTAGCCGGCCGAAAACCGCGTTTCAAATCGCCGTTTCCTTTTCCGGTGATTCGTAGAACGAACGATTTGCGCAAGCGGATGGGCGATTGTTAAGTGTCTCATGAGAATTTAGTCTAGACTCGCTTTTGTTAACGAGTTGAATAGACGGATACCTTTTGAGATGTTCTATATTTATGGGTTCCATATATCCAAAACAGAAAGTTATTTTTAAATATATTAAATAATAGCATAATGAAGTGTAGAATTCTGTCAAAATATTCATAGCATTTCTTTAAACGAAGAGTTTGTATATTTTTCAAAATAATATTTCTGAGACAAAAGTTAACTCGAAGAATAATTCTACTTTCGAGTGTCCTCGTAAATATCTAAACCAGCAGTAAATCGTTAATCAAGCCAGCAATTACTATCTGAACTTTCCTTCTTCGACTGCCGCAACAAAGTGTACCTTCAACGAACAAACCACATAACGTAACTTAAAAGCTATTTATTTGTTTAAACCATGACAAAGGTTAAACCGTGATTCGCGAACAATTCCACGTGTTACGTCAACGGTGAGCTCGGTTTCGCACGTGTTTTCCTCGTGAAATGCAACTTCTTCGGCAGCGAGATGAGAGATATCGGATCGAACAACTGGATCGCAAATCTTTGAGGCTCTCGCCATTTACTGATTCCTCTTAATTACACGCTGCGCTGCTTTCCGCTTGTCTAATCTCTTCAAACTGACTCACGATCAGTGGCACGACGCTCTTCGGTCGACTCCGAGTCCTAACCGGTGGAAAATCTAAAAACGGCCCACGCCACCCTGTTCCCCTGAACTTGGCATTACTATTTATAGAAGAGCTCAGTCCACATGTGTGCTAGCCACGTGGTTTGCTTACGGATACGAGCCCCTCTCGAATATTGAACTACAACGAGTGACAAGTATCTGGGAAATGGTGAAAAGAGATGGACTTAAATCGAGTAGTACGAAATTGGTTTTATTTAACTCGTTTCTAATTAGGGACGTAACCATACAAATATAAACGTAATGTTTAATTAAAATGAGTGCAAACTGTATTCAGTAAAGTACACAGTATCCAAGAGATAAACTGTAAAGAGTTGTAGAAGAACTTGACTGTTAATCGAAAGTACTCTCCTCATTGGATAATGGACAGCAGCGCGATTAGAAGCTGATCGATAATCGATCGCTGTAGAAAATTCCTAGAAGACTCGAAGCTGACCCTTGCTCGCTTCATCATCCGTGAAACAACCGACACCCAGGACGTACACTTTCTAAATAGCTAAATAATCATCTTGAAGACGTGCCATCATGATCAGTCAATCCAATCTCATCTTGCACAGGGTCAAGGGACAAAAAACGTGCTACTTGACCTTTCTGACGGCGATCGAGGTACGATCAACTAATAGAGGGGCGCGTTTTGATCGCGAGAAGAGACAGGTTGACCCTCGGCGCAGACCGACAATCGGGGTGGCACCGTCCACGATCGTCCAGGAGGGTTGAGGCGCACCTTGCCAAGGCGCTCCGAAGTGACCCCTGGTCAGGTAGACGGTTCCCCTCTCCCGGACAAGTGGAAGTAGCCGACAAAGAGCATAATAACGCGAGCAGATTATCGCCCCGAAGGGTGTTCGCACCTTGGGAGGAGGGACTCGGACAATGTCGTACAATGGACCAGGAAACCGACACTGCAAACAACATAAATTTTCCTTGGCCGTACCTCGCCATTATAACACCGTGGCTCGGACAGTATCCGAATACGTGGGTCGGACGGTCTTATTCTTTCCATCTTTTTTACGTCTGCGTACCATTCGGGGACAAATGACAGAAGGTGCTAGCCTCTGAAAAAGCCTATTTCGAAGTGCTTGTAAGTCCATTATTGGTCGAAAGTCGAGCTCTACCTTGCTACCCTTTATTCCTACTTTGTTGTGATTTGTTGTTGAGCGACGTACTTTCTTTCTTTGAATAGGATCTCGAATTAGTGTAGAAAACGTCTGATCCCTTCCAGATAATGCTTGTTTAATGGAGCTGTTTCCAGTTTTATTTTTTGCACTGATCAACAGTGACAAGATTCTTTCCGTCGAATACATTATTTTTATTTCTCAATCAGATGGCGATCATTATCTCTGATCTCCGTTCTCAAAAATCGATCGATAATAATTCTCCATTCGAAACGTCGAGTGATCTGTTCCGCGGTCTTAACCCCATTTTGCGGGATCCGTCGACGACAGGGAGAGACAATAAGCCTGGTCGTCGAGCGAACCGACGACGCCGTATTTCAACCGGAATTGCCGAACAGCAGATTGGACGGACGATATACAGCAGCCGTTCGGGAAAAATAGCGAAAGGGTACGTAGTAGATTTCCTGGTGGCGCTGGATGAGAAACAGGATAGCTAATTGATGTTTACACCTAAACGAGCGATCGTTTCTCAAAGATCGATGTAATTAACAGATATCATTTGAATTATAGTTTTCTTTCGTGCGCGTCATTGATTGGTTAAATAAATTTAGTGCGTACATGTGTTTAGAGATAATGTAGCGTTAGGGCAATCGGCAGAAGCTAGAGTTATCTTATCAGCTGAGCATCTTCAGAAGACATCAGATGCTAGAATTTCTTGTGGCCATAACGTCCGCATCATTTTCTCTTATATTTTATATTTTAGTAGTTTATAAGAATCAATTAATTCATGTGATTGAAATTTGCAAGTTTTAACGATTAGTCAATCTAGTATAATTACTAGAAAATGTATGTAATCAATCTGTCATTGAATCGTTAGCAGTAAACACTTTTATTATTCAGTAGTGAACGTCAATGCGACATCGGACATAGGTGGCGAGTGACGCCATCTATCCCACAGTCATTTATCTGATCGATTTCTCGTAATCATCCGCAGCTTATAAGTCCAGTTAATTAAAATATTACGGACACTGCAACTCCGTCCATTAAAAATTGTATCTAATCAAAAGAACCTGTTAAAGATTCAGGCACAAAATTTTGCTGTCTCGCAGTTCACGAAGCGAACGTCGGACAGAACTTTTCCTCACGACACATAAAGGATATCGCCATTAGCGAGACTCGTGTTACAGAGACGTTTTTGCGCAGCTCGCGTGCTTCTGGGATCAAAAGTCGGCCTCCGTCGCAGGCGCGCGCGAGAGAACAGGCTTCTTACCTGGCCACGTGCTGGTTCCTCCGAGGAGATAGCGAGGTCCCCGGGAGAAACAGAGGGCAAGGAAGGGTTCGCCACGCGCCGAAAGCCCGAAAGGTTAATCTAAGGAATCAAATCAAAGTAGTTTTTTTGTCGGCGCGGCTGTGAAAGGTTCTCCCGAGTCAGAGAAGGAGGGAAATCGGAGGAACGCTGAGGGAAGGAGACAGTCGAGAGTCGGAGAAGGGCTTCCGACGGGCCGCATCAAAGACAATATTTAACGCGCACGGGCATAGAAAACGCGCATATGCCGTGCACGTGCCGACAGGGGCGCGTAAAACTCACTTTGTTTGCTAAATAACATCCTCGAGAGTGCTTCGAGGCCGATATTGAGCTACGCTGGCTATTGCAGGACGCCGCACCGCGCTGCGCGGTGTCCTGCTATGCGGGCGTAATTGCGTCAATTAACAAGTCACGCTTACGGTAAAATTGCGATACGTCGTTCTCAGATCGCGATCCACTTTTACAAAAACCATCGCTGTTGTTATCGGACTCGTTAAGATTTAAAAAGTGAGGTCGTACATTCTAAAGGCTTTTCAATGAACTTCGAATTCTTGTTCAATCCGTCCGAGTAATTAGACATACGTGCATAATTCTCATTCATGGATTTTCATGCGTCTTAGTCAGGAATTTGTTAAGCCAGTACGTAGTTAGATACGGTATTAATTACGGATTAAATTATTTCAATGTTCTATCGGAGAAGTTAGGAACATTTTCAATATTACGTGACACTATCCAATGTCTATAATATGAGTGCATAATCCATGGAGCACAGGGGAGTTAATGTTTCAATCCGAGAACGTTGATTGAGTTCATTAAGCGTTACGCGCCAGCGGCGGCTCGTAAAATTTTACTGTTTGTATAAGTTTGTTAATAGGGAAACTACATTTGAAGTACGTAAGGAATTATTGAATATCGTTCGATCATAATGTAACTCGAAAACGTGTAAAATTAATTGGGATTATTTACGCTCTTGCTCGTATCAATTAAATTATCAGGTAGCGATTCAATTATAAAATGTACTATATAAGTTCAAAATCCAATAACTTTATCGATATCCTGTCCAACTTATTTATGCAATCTATTTTTATATATTGGATAATATAAAATCTTTCCTCATTTCCTTGGCTGACATACTTATTGCTATGATTTATTTAAAAAGGAAACGGAACGTAGGAAGCTACGCGAATCATCAAATAACTGTATGTAAAGTATTTAGAACACTTCCAACCTTTCCCTTTCATTTTTTATCATCTACCTGCACGCCTGAGCGATACAGTCCACAGGGAAGCGATAATTTACTCGCAATGCTGGCGATTCGTTCATCACACGACTTTCCTCTGGCTGCCGCCTATATTTCGCTCGATTCAACGTTGTTTTGTATTCAAACAACAGCTGTCTCTGCTCCATTCCTTGGCTAGAATGGATCGTACACCCGGGTGTAACGCTTGCCTAATTAGGAATTTACTTATTCCAATAAGACGTGTCACCATACTGTCTTTGATCGCTGTTCCAGAAGTAAAGAAGGAGGCAGCTTGAAAAATGAATAAATATTGGTAACTGCTTAGCCATTTTTGTTCTGATGATTTTCGGTTCGGTAAATTTCCATTGGAAGTTCAACGAACGTACGATTTTTCATCGAGGCTTCATCCTTAGATGATTTAAAAGAAATCCTTATCAAATTATAGTATTATTTAAAGCAGGGCGGGGAAATGGAACAAGCTTTTGATTTCAGTCTTTGTACTATTCAATCGTTACACAGAAATTAACAGAGTATCAATAGAAGTTTTTATTATGTTACATCCGATCTTAAATTCGAACACAGCGAAAATTACCTGCAGAATTGTACTGGAATCTTGTCGACGTATCGATGGACAGGAATCGAAGGAAAGCCGAGGTTCGGCTATAAATAAAATTTAATCAGAATCGCCGTGGTATATCATAGAAGCAGTCGATTGTTCGCGGAATTTGCTGGAACGCGAGATCTATTTATTCGATTACACGTATGTAGGACAAGTTGGAAGGCGGATAATGGCGATGTAAACAGGAGTCGTAGCTTCGAACCGGTGCGGCAGGATAATCCGCATTTACAAACAGAAATTTAAAGATCGAATTCTGACTTTCGGTGTCCCTTACGTGGAGACTCGTTTCGAGCACGAACGCTGAGTAATCGAGAAATCGCGGGAAAGACGACACGAATTATGATAATCAGAAACGTCAATCAGTCTTCGAGTTACCGTGTACGTTGCCTGTCAAACCGAGAAAATTGTTTGAGACTTCTGGCCGATCGACTCACCTCTTGTAAATCACGCGATACCCGAATTTCTGCAAAAGACCGTCAATTGCATTGCCGAAGTTTTCGTCACGCGACGCGTGTATGTCCACACGTTATTTTCACATTCCGCTCGCGAAGTCTTGTATCGGTATCTCATCGATTTCGTATACTGATAGTCGTAGGAATAAATCAAATCAAGTGTCTTATTCGGCTAGTTACATTGTTAGCAATGTTATAATTGTTGACGTATATTTACAATCTCAGACGATAAAGAATTTCTTCTATAACGAACGACGAATATTGTTTTATGAAAAGACAACTGATTTACACCGCCAGGGTCATCGGCCTGTCGTATTAGACATGCGTATACTACATCACTTTTCGACACTGACAGAGCTTCCGATCACCGACAAAGACACCAATCACGCCGGCAGACGTCGCGATCTCGGGAACGCGACATTTTTGACAGTTTGATGCGTGTAGAACACAATTTCTTAAGACAGACGCGAGGAAACCACAAGTCCACGCTTCTCATGGTGATCCTGGCTAATCGATCGAATCGAACAATCGATCGATCGATATATCGTCGGAAATGAAAAAACGATTCCGGGAAACGGAACCGCGGGGTTAATCGGTGGTGGAATATTCCGGTATCTTTTCGCGGCGGCGTCATCGCGCGAACTAAAGAATATCGCAGTTGTAATTAAGAAAACGGAGCCGCCGTCGCCGGCGCTGCCGCCACCGCCGCTCTCTTCTCTCCGTGAGGGCGAGGGGGTGCGAGCCGACTCGAGGCGACGCGGGGCAAAGGGTGTGCACCCCCCGGACGGGGGTGGAAAAGTCTCTGAAAAACGCGCGCATGACAATGCCGCCCCTCCTCGGCCACCCTACCCCCCGGTTCTGTTCTTTCTCCACCTCCGCCTTGAGCGCCTCCTTTCCTATCTCTCTCTCTCTGTCTCTTTCCCTCACTGTATCTATCTTTTCGGCTTCTTTTTCCACCCTCCGTCGGCTGGCTGGGGAAACGAGATAGTGGGGGTGTCGGGGACTAATTAAAAATTCAACCAGCGACGAGTTCTCCGAAGACGTTGGCCTGCTACCCCGCATTTCCCGCCACCATCCCCGCGCCTCTCCACATTCATTCATTCCTTCCCTTTTCCTTTCTCTTTCTCTCGCCCCACGTAGAGTTCGTAAAGTCTCGCTCTCTTTCCATCTCCTCGTCTCTCTAGACGTCATCGTCGACGACGTCCGCGTCTTTTATTTTTCCTTAACCGTGGCCACGCGACCGCCACCGAGTCTTCTTATTCCTTTTTCGCGCGCGCTCTCCTTTTCCGCGTCTTTTCTTTTTTCACCGCGACTGCTTTTAGTTTGCCCTTGCCGCGAAAGGCGACAGGTTGTGTTTCGTAGGCTACGAGGGAAGAGTAATTGGGCAAGAGTGAAATGATTTCGAACTGTTTACTTTGGGACGAGTCATCAGCGGTAGGTGATCGTAATTGATCGATTCCGCGACGCGAGGTTAAGGACATTGGGAAGAATTAGGACAGAATTGGTCATGTTTGGGGACGATTTATGGCCCATCGCGAACGACAGGATTTCGAAGCTTGTTCGGTTATCGGGCTCTACAAATCGGTCAGACTTGCCATTACTGCGAATCGTGGTGGCTTCTAAATTTCCTGCTAAACTTACTGAATCATGTGATTTCATTTATAAATCTTTTAAAAGAATCATCAGATTAGATACCATAAAATAGTTATTATAATGCACAAGGATTCGAATGTAATTTTGTAAAGATTTGAGACATTATAAAGGAATAATTCTTACTATCACGAACATTGAACTTTCATGTCTACCGACAGATTTTGTCACATTTTCATTGGAATTTCAATTTTACTTAATAAATTCACAATTGATGCGCTTAATCGGATTACGTCTCAAACTTTCAAGACTACCACAGTTCTAACAGGAATAAAATTGATAAGAACAACACTGAAAGTCGCGAGAAATTCAAAACTATCGCCAGCCGGTTTCAATTAACCAGGACTTGGCGAACTCCTCGAAACGGAAAGTACTCGAAAAGGAGAATCGAGGGAGAGTTTCTTCAGCGGGTTTTCAAGTTCATTCGCGCGTCGACGCCGCGTCGCGTCGCGGGACCAGGCGCAAAATCCCAAAATAATGTCACGCTCGGAACGAGACCCGCCGGCGTTGTTGTTCCGGTCAAACCGTCGGACGCGAACGCTAACACGCGCCTCCCACGCGAGAAGATCGTTTTAATCAAGGAAACATGTTTTTCTCGTATTCACTCACCTTGCGCGATCCTTACTGCGGGCATTTTGATCCTCATGATGACGTTCTTGGTCGATCCTCGTGGCGCGTTGCACGATTTACGCGTCTCCCACCGATCCGCGCGTTTCCTTTGATAAACTTCCAGGACGGAAGGTTGTTCTCCGGTCTCCCCTCGAAGACGGGCACGATTCTTTCCGAAAAGTTTGGCTAGAAGAAAAGGGGGAGGCGAGGACCACGCTGGAAGGACGCCGGTTCCTTCGAGCACGGTTATGCAAAGCGGACGATCGTCGACGATTCTGTCCTCCTCCCCCTCACCTCCGCCCCGTGGCGTTGTTCCGGTGAAACGAGTCCATCCGACGTGTCACCTGTTTCCACCTTGAGAAACTTCACACTTATTTTTCAGTACTTTCCCGAAGTTTAACTCGTGCTTCGCGACAGAAGCTCTCCTCTCGAGGCACTTTTTTTTACTTCGTTGAAATGTATCTTCGATTCGACTGGCGGTTTCTTACAATTACCGGTTTCCGTCCGATCGTCTGGTGCACCTGGCCGCGACGAAGACGGCACTGACAGTCGGCCGAGAAGCACCTTTTCGTCAACTAATATTCGTCCTCATCGTGTCCCTCGTTCAGCTCGCCGCGTACGCGACAGCCAGACGAACCTACACACGTCCCGGAGCACATATACACACCGATTTATGAGGTATAATAACGATAAATACGAAGACGTATCTTCCACTCGAAAAGGGAGAGAGATAAAACTCAAAGTCAAGTTCCGCGTACACTTGACTCTATGTG
Organism: Ceratina calcarata; assembly: GCF_001652005.2. Lineage (NCBI taxonomy): Eukaryota > Metazoa > Arthropoda > Insecta > Hymenoptera > Apidae > Ceratina > Ceratina calcarata. Next base: position 330,188 of record NW_017153455.1, read on the forward strand.
AAAAAAATATTTTTCATTGACTATGCTCGCACCGAACGATTGACGACGAGTTTCACCTATTGGAAATACCTTCCTGGTAGCAGGGTCAACTCGCGGCCAGCTGTGGCCGTCGCGTGTTGTCCGAGAATCACACGGTGTCACCAAGGATTCATTTCACCTCCACGTATCTTTGGATCAAGTGAAAATAAAAAACAATAGGAAAATAAATAAAAAAACAAATTAAACTGTCTCAGTAGGGAGAACCGTTCGTTCCTGTCGGCAGGCTGACACGTTTCCCGGCACAAACACTGGTCCCAGTTTACAATTACAAACTTCTGTTGAAAATCGCGTGACGCACAACAACGCGCGTTTGAACAATCGTCTCCTGGATTACTCTTCCGTCGAATATCTGGCCCGCACTGAAATCACGAGAACCGCAACGAGGATCGGAACGACGACGTTGGTATCTCGTCCTTCCGGTGTTGTTGCACCAGGTTCGGGGCAACGTGCTCGTTCCAGGATCACGCGTGTCCTGGCCGCGGTCCTCGGAGAGCTGCTGGTCTCGTCGTCTCAGCGTGTGGTCTGACGCGCGGATGCTGGATGCCTGATGCCGGCGTGGACCAGAGCGACGATGGTCCAGCATGGGTCGTATCTCTGAGTGGACTGTGCCGGACGGTGCGCCTAGTCGTGCCGTGCGGGACCTGGTGTGTCGGGCACTGCGCTCGCTTCGGACGCGCTCGGTTCGCCTCGGCGCCGAGGCCGGACACCCCACGCGCTCTCGGGGTAGTTTTCACCCCCGTGGTGGGGGTAACGCTGTATCCCTCCTCGTCTTCCGTGGCCGATGCGCGCGAGGCTCTCGCTCGGCCGACGACTATCTGCGTCTGCCGACCGAGCATCCGCTCGTTTCTTTCTTCTCTCTCCCTCTATCTCCCTCGCTCGGTCTCCCTTCTCTCCGGCGTGCACGTTACACGCGCGCGAGGATCTACAACACTGTGTGTACACACCTCGTGCCGTCTCTATCGGTCCGCTCCGTGAGGCCACGATCCTTCTCGCACGCCCCGGTATCGTCCGCCTCGCGATCGTCTCGTCTCCGTCCGACAGAACCGGGGAACCAGCGCGAGAATCTCGCGCGATCGGACAGTCTCGCATTGGTGCGTTGACGCGGGATCCCTGCGAGACTGCCTGCGAGGGTAGCAACTGTTTTTCAAAATTTCACCCCTCTCTTTTTCTCTTCTTGACAAATCGTTCTTATTTGGATCGAACGATTTTTGGTCCTTTTCTTGTTTTGCATCTTCTTCCACTGATCCTGTTATAATTGTGTAAATTATTTGATCTTTAATAACTGGGTCGTTAGACTTTGAAATATTAATTGACGATTCGTAAGTAATTCAGTGACTCTACTGAAAATTACATTTGGTATTTCTTTGCTCATGTTTATTCTACCTAAAGCTGTTTGACATACGGGTTCTATTTTTTTTTCTTATTAAACATTCCTGCTATTTGTCTCTTACAACCCGGTCAATTATTATTTCATCATTATTTCGGAACAGCGTAGCTAATTATTTTATCCTTATCTCAGAATAAACTGACCAATATTTACCGTACTGATAACAGTAAAACACGATGTACGTACGAGAAGGAAACAAGCGGAACCTTTGCATTGACAATGAGAGTATATCACCGTGAATCGGTGAAGACGCTTTTGGAAACGCCTTTGGCCGGCTGCTAGCAGGAGGGCAGGGTGACGATGCGATTAACACTGGCCAGGCGTTTAAATTACCGAGGGTAATTTCCACGCGTGTTAATGCCAGCTTGGAACGGCGCCAGCCTTTTGTTGACGATCGGTGTCACATTTGTTATACTCGCGTTAGCCGCGGCTCGACGCGTTAAATTTTCTCGCCGCGCGTTTCGGAGTGTCCCTTTTGCCAGCACAGTGGTCATTATCATCGCTTTTTGGTCGGTTCCCTTTAGCTCTCTTTTTACGGGCCGGATGAAAGCCCGACACGATTCGCGGGAGCGATCGTCGCCTTTGTGCAACAGTTGGAAGTGTTTTCGATGACGAGTAACACACTGATTTTCCTTGAACAGAAGAAGCTCATAAAGTTGGTCGGTTTGCTTCCAACTTGATGATACGGCTGCCAATTAAATAAAATTATGGGTCGAGATCAAAACCTTCTACGCCAATCAAGCGGTTCTACCGTTGAAGAACGTCGAGAGCCGCATTTCGCGTTCGACTCGTAGAACAAAATCCGGTTGAACCCAGTGATTGATTGCGATCCGAATAATCTAATCGTGGGTGAACAATGATCCATATACGATAGCGAGTCGCGAACGTTATGGATCCGCGTCGCCGATTACCGATTCGCGTTCCCTTCGAACTTCCCGTAAACAGGTATACACGCCGCGGTGCACCGTCGAATCGCAGAGAAAGTGGAGTAGACGAGTGGTACGCAAGGAGGTACCTGCTCTCTCACATTAATTATTCCGTGACTAAACCCTTCATCCGCGGTGGGATCGATACCCGCGACGCGGATCTTTCCACGGGATTATTCGTTCGAAGATCGAGATCCTGCACGCCGAGAAGCCAGTCTCGCTAGTTGTACGAGGTAACTGAATTTATAAATGATCGAGATAAAATAGCAATAAGACTTACAATCACATAAAAATGGAGACTTTTACCTTATTTGAAATGGGACATGAATGACTGACCCATTTAAGGATGTATAGGCTATACGTATACTTAAACAATGCTGGCATGTTGAATTTGTTATTATAGATTCCTATTACTATTAAAAAGCTAAAATTATAGTGATTTCAAATTTTTCATAGGTAATAGTATCATCTACAACTTTTACTTGAAGCATTTCTCGATATTTT